>NC_056739.1:872325551-872372361 GCF_019279795.1 Protopterus annectens | reverse complement strand
ATGATCAGGAAAACCATAAACCCATGCAGAACGGACTAAAAATGGAAGGCAAGAACCTGAGTATTCAGTGACAATCCATTACACATGATACATATCCGGACTGTTTGTGGGTGTCCAGATGGCCAACCGATCAAAGTCACAGGAAAAACACCAGGAGACAGAGCACAATAAACTTGGGTAACCGGAATCTTGACCCTTGCATCTGGAATGATTCCCAAACAAGAAACTAAGCAGGAAATAGAGACCACAGCATATAAAAGACTAAAAGCTTAAGTGGTTTAATGAGGGAGGTATGAAATGGCAGACATTTTAGACAATAAACTCATACCAAATGATGAGAAAAAGAATCCCTCACAGCTCAAGACATAGAAATATTCCATCTGTCCACTTCTGGCAGCAAACGGGATCTGAGGAGTTAGAAGTAATATAGTGCATCATGGGAAGAGGGTGGAGCTCGAGACTAGGGTTTGAAGTCTGTAAAATGCAGCAGAGTCTGATCCTAGGATCAGCTCCATAACTGAATAAAAAGGACAACATCGGATACCCTTAACAATTTTAAAAGTCTGATGGATAGCATTCATCTTGTAAACTTGAATGGTGTTTGGAATCAACCACTTTGAAAAATGATTCACACTGGATGAACTTTCTCAGACACTGACTGGAGTGAAGGACAAGCTCATTCTTCTTATGACAGGGCACTGCAGTATTGTCTCCAGCTTGGTTCTGTTGATGCAACTCCATACCTGCCTAGGGGATCTATGATTTATCCTTGACAAATGTGCAGCTTAAAGACCAACTTTCACCAGCTGTGATGTATTTAAATCATGTGGATTAGGTTACATACAACTTGGATCTCTGGAAAGAAGAGTAGGTTCCTCATCATTGGAAGTCTTACCATCAAAGCTGTGCCACATTCCATACAGAAAGTAAATCAGGAGACCTAGAGAAAAAAGTATAAAATCACGTTATATGCAATTTCCGGATACAGTAGATCAGGAACCCTAAATAATAACAATTACAGCAGTGTTTTATGTAGTTTACCTCCAAACACTTGCCATATATAATACAGAAATTTCATCTGGTATGACTGAACTCATGTCAACTGGTTGAAAATACTGTAATGAATACTTCATATCAAACTGGCAGCAAGAGTAAACAACAAAAACAGCAGTACTGACATTGTCTTACCTCCTTATGCCACAGCTTTGGCTTACAACTCAAGATACATTTTTGCCATTATAAACACAAGAATGAATGCCTACATAAGTGCACCAGTCACATTCTGGGAATATATCTTCCTGTAACATATGGAGGGCTCCTGCTTTGAAGGTCCTGGACTGAATACATCCAAGGTGTAAAATTGCTCCCTTAGTGATTTACTGTAAGGTATAGCCCCCCCCCCCCCACCAAACAATGACAGCACTTGTAACTCATCACCATATTATCTGCAGTTATTTTCCAGTCACAGCAATTATACTGTGATTATTCTACCAGCACACACCAATTATGATTAAGACTAATGACACAGCGGCTATCCATTGACTTCTGCTGCTTACGTTTGCAATATAGATAACATTTTTCCTAACGCTCCTTCCCATGATTGACTATTTACAGTACTGCTTGTGGTACTAGACATACAAAGGTGTGCTGCATTACCTTGATGAAAACAATACTATAGTTATGTGTCTTGCTCAGCATAACAGACTAGGTTGGATGACCACTCAAAACTAAGCATAACACCTGTGTAATTCGAAAAGACACATGGTTTACAGAACAGGTTAGCAACTTGAAAATTAAAACAATACATGAACACCACTCTTAGACTCGGTAGTACAGTTATATGAACTGTGCAGAACAGCTCACTCTGATCAAATAGGGAGCTCTACATTAATTAATCAAATGAGGTCTGCTATGACAACACAGTACATTGCTTTAGTAACAGAAAGGAAGACATCAACTCTTTTCTATCACCAGAAGAAGTTACAAACATTTCTAAGAACTTAATCTACTGAAATGTACAAATATTTACCTATTAACATCCAGACACCAAATCGAGCCCAGGTAGCTAAATCTAGCTGCATCATGAGGTAGAGGTTCACAAACACACTTATTATTGGAAGAATGGGTAGTAAAGGAACCTACAGAACAGAAAAATGTGTCAGACCAAAGTTACCCCTGGTTACCACAAGTATTTTCAAAGTAATTTATTGCATAGTTAGTTTCCAGATATGTCAATACTAATCTACACATTAATCAAAGGAGATGTACTATTCAGCCTATCAAGAAATCTTTTGACAGGAGCTCCAGCAAAAGTAATAGCCATTTTTGGTGATGGGACCCCAAAGGCATTTAATCAGAAATGTATTCTTCAGTAGAAAGTAGTAACTTCAGCTTATACAAATCAGGGATGTTATTTTACAACAAGGAAACTATTACTAACAACAAAATCTTTGCACTTGTATGCAGATGGCTAAGTTTGATAAGCCTGTCTCTCTTTACTGTTAAACTGGAAACTGCATTTAATTTAATTAAACCAAATCCAGATTATTATGACTGTTTGTAAAAGGCCACATTATCCGTACTTCCTTACCTTGAAGCTGAGGTGCACTTTGTTTTTTGGCTGCCTCCACACTACAGCAATAACAACTCCAATGAGAACAATAAAAACTATACGCAGAGCACTCAACCCAGGACATGGGTTTACAATCCTTTTAGTATACAATGCCAGCACAATACAATGCACTGTGATTAAAGTGCCTAGAATAGGAAAAAAAAAAAACATCTCAAATCAGAGAACAAAAGAAACTGTCAATAAACAACTGACATGTTCTTCTCCATCAAATCAGAATCGTTAACTTTTGCAAGGAATTTCTAAGTTTGGGGATTGACGCAAACCACTGAATACACAAACCAGAGTACCTTGCCTAAACTATATATGACCACCATTAGTCACCCTTACCAGCCCTTGGATGTTGTTGACAAACACATGGGTGGGGCATAGTAGTTTATGTCACTTTGTATGTTATGTTTCTTGTTTTAATACACTGCATGGATTATAATTGGTTACACAGTCATATGCAGATGGATAGTCAAGTTTGGACGAGTCCCACTTGACAACCTCCTGTCTTGCAAACTATGCATGATCTGAAAAATGTGTTTGAGCTACAAGTATATCATTCCCTGAAGTAATATTATATCAAAACTACAGATTATAAAAGGCTTTACTCCAGCCTCATCTGAATTTCTAGTTAATTCAGTCTCCTACCATTCTTTGTCCTTGAGGATGTCAGGACAGTAACTTCCATTTAGCATGCCATTATGTAACCAGGTGTAAAAATGATAAAAGTTACAGCCAAAATAGACTGGTCTAATTATCAATACAGCTGACTATGCAAAGATTATTTCTGCAATACTTACACATTATTGCCACACAGTAGTAGACCAAACGCCCAGAGGATGCTGTTGGATTTTCATTGTTGGGAAAAAATAATGACTTTAGAGTGATTTGTTCATCTCTCTCCATGCTGGTATTGTGTTCTGAAGTATTCTGGTTGGGCTGATACCTGCAGTGAGGAAACAACCACTGTCATTCCTAAAGACTACACATGAGGTGTGTGCATGACAGTTTAGCCTATGCTACTGACCAATGAGCTGTGTGGAGATTCTTTCTACAATGGGTTGGTTACAGTCTCAAATTCTCCATCTGAAACATCAAACAAGTCTCAACTATGCAGTGACCTTCACATCAACTCATACCCGTGGCTAGTACACCTCATTTTATTTATCAAAGAGAATGTATATTGACACCAAAAATACATCAGCTTTTGAGTTTTAATTATTATTATTACAAGTAATCTCACCACCATGCATGAGATATTTGTCCCATACCTGAGAATCAGAACGCAGACTGTAATCAGGGTATAAGCTAAGAGAGTTCCAATAACCATTAAATCCACAAGAGCCTTTAGATCAAATAGGCATGCCATCACAACTGCAAGGCAAAACAAAGCAGCAGTCAATGAACCTTAAAGAAAAATATTTCTAATGTACTAACACGAACACTCATAGCTTTTAAACCACATCAACCACTAACAGGCCACGAAGAAAACAAAAAGACATAGGGCATGCACATATACAGGAAGAAAACAAAAAGACATAGGACATGCACACATACACTCCACTTATGAAATTATAGTTACTTCCATGGTAACATAACAGTGTGTGCATGCCTAAAGAAGCATCCCTACTGGTTGCACCAAATGCACAAGTATTTTTTGAAGAAAGAGTGACTTAAAACAAAGGCAATAACACCATCCATCTTACCTCCATTAAGATGCTATCCTCATCAAGCAAAAGTTGCATAATATTTAAATGCTTTAGCAACACACACCCCTCCATAATAGAATTAAAGTGGAAAAGATACAGAGACAAGAGAGAAAGTCAGAGTGAAACTGTGCTTGGGCCTCACCTGACACAACACCTGAAGCAATTGTTGCAATCACTGGTGTTTTTGTCTTCTTACTGACATTGGACAGGAATCGGAAAAGCAGTCCATCTTCTGCCATGGCATAGATTATACGTGGCATTGGTGACATAGATCCCAGCAAGCTGATAGTGGAAATGGAAGAACTCATTAAGACATGTAATGCCTTCCATCTTGGACCAAACTCTGCCTCTTAACTCATGCAACTTCCACTGTCAATCTTTGCTGTTTAGCATGAAGGTTACTTGTATGTAACCTCTGCAGTTTACCTTTAGGCAAAAACTACTGCAGAACTAGGTGCCATGTTCATGTTTACATTTTAGGAAAATAAAACAATGCTCTTTTGTTTTCTAAAATACATGTCTGCCTACATTAATTTAAAACAATTGTTTTGTCTTATTAGATAAATAACCTCAAACTGCATACATTTTCATAAAATGCTGAAATACAGATAACAAAAAAAATTCTCTTTCAGCAAATACACAGACAAAAGGTATGTATTTTCATGGGAATAAAAATGGTAACAAATAAATAATTTGATATCATGGTTTCATGGTATATCAGAGGACAATGTAAAATGTTTAGCTAGAAAAAACATTTAGAACCAAAGTTAAGCATAAAGGGAAAAATAAGAAAGAGAGGCGTACCTTTTATAGTTAAGGCGTCATTTTGAGGGGATTAAAATGAATTAGAAATAATTAGAGTGTGAGAGTATAATATAAATCAGTTTGCATAAAAGATCTTCAAAGTAAACCACATTTCACCATCCTCTGTACTATATAGAAAGAATACACATTCTGCTGTAAATCAAGGTACACATTACATGTAGAAGCTGTTCAAATCAACATCACATACAAGATAGAGCAAGCCCAAAAAATAAAACTTACAGAGGTATATTAGAAACATAACTAACAAAAGAAAAATGCACCAGAGATTATAAGTATTTCAATAAAAGATAATTTCACAAATGAAATATAAGACCCTGTCACATGCATTAGATTAAATGGCTAGAAAGTTGGATTTCCTCAAACCTAATAACTTGCATTTCTTTGTTCTGTGAACCATGTGACAGAACTGTCAATGACTTCCTTATACAGCAAAATTATAGTTGTGTTAAATCTTACCATAGTGGTAGATGTCTTTCTCTTCACCACTGTAGTATTCATAACACTAGGGTAGCCCTTGCCAAGGGCAGCCTGACATCCAGCCAGTATACCAAAGTCTTCGGGTTGCTTTAAGGTACGGCGTGCGTCACGCGTATGCTCCTCATATAGCATAGGGCATTAAGATGACATCCGGACATAATGAAAGCCTCAGTAGGAACACCAGTCCAAGAAAAAATGTAGCAGTGAGTACATCCAGAAGAGAAATGGACCAGGGAGAGGAGGCTGAATACTGCAACAGTGAAGAGAAGGATATCTACCATTATGGTAAGATTTTACAGAACTGTATTATGTCCTTCCATTTCACTGCTGCAGTATTCATTACACTAGGGAGAATGCCAAAGGTCAGGAAGAAGAAAAGGAGGAGAAAGGACCAGCACAGCCCTCTAAGAAGCCATGAAGGATGGTCCTAGCAAAACCAGCTCTAGCTCTACAAATTCCATCCAACTTGTAGTGCTTAGTAAATGTATGCACAGAAGTGCAGGTAGCTGCCTCAAGAATAGGGTTAGTATCCAAACCCTTGAAAAAAGAGCCAGAAGAAGTCACAGCTCTAGTAGAATGAGCCTTAACAGAATAAGGAAGGTTCTTACCATGAAATGAACAACAAAAAGAAATAGCTTTAGAGATCCAAGAATAACTTGCCTGCATGGTCACGGTTAATCCTAAGGACCTAGGATGAAAGGAAACAGAGAGATGGTCAGACTTCCTAATAGTTTTAGTCTTATCCAAATAAAACCTGAGTTGTCTATGCACATCCAGTGTGTGCAGCACCTTCTCACTGGCAGATTGTGGAGAAGTGAACAAGTGGGCAAATGAATACACTGATTAAGGGACAACTCCTTCACCAACTTGGATATAAAAGAAGGATTAGAATACAAGGACATCTTTTTATAAAATACCAAAAAGGAGGACAAGCCATAAGGGCTTGAAGCTCATACACCCATCTGGCAGAAATAAGGGCTAACAAAAGCAGACTTCTAAGGGCAATACTGCAAGGAAGCTGAAGATACAGGCTCTGAGTCAGTTTTTCCAAAACAAAATTAACATCCCACGGAGGAGGAACAGGCTTTCTGGGAGACCTAATATGATGGACACCTTTAAGCAATTGTTTAGCTTCAAATCTTTTGGAATGAGGGGAAGGGGAGTGAAAGGGTAAAGAAACATTTCAAAAAAAGATACGGAATCCACCTTCCAAACCAGAGAACCTGGGACTCTGGCACAAAATACAGGAAGTTGTCTGTTCAGAGGAGAGGCAAAAACATCAATTTGCAAAGTATCCCACTGGTGGACAATATCCAGAAGCACATCCCTGTGAAGCATCCATTCCTGGGATTGAGTTAAGAACCTGCTCAGAGTGTCTGCCACAATGTTTTGACCTGAGGGGCTGTGAACATTCCACATCACTGTGGTATTATCTGTACACACCTTGACATGCCCTGGGGAGAAGAGAGGATTAAAAGCCTGAAAAGCCAGCAGAAGAGTTCTTATCTCGTTGACACTGATGTGCTCTCTGTTGGAGAGGTGACCACACCCCCTGCACCTTTAGAGAGCCAAAAGCTGCTCCCCATCCCACATCTGAAACATCTGTGAATAGCTCCTGAGATGGAAGTGGGGGATGAAAAGAGAGCCCTGGATTTAGAGACAAGTGTTGAATCCACCAGTGAAGTTCCTTCTTGAGACAAGGTAGAAGAGGAACTACAAATTCTAGGACATGCACATGTTGAAGCCAGACTAACTTCAGAAACCACTGAAATGTTCCCATGTTGACTGTGGCCAGCGGGAGCATAAGGATGGTGGATGTCATGAACCCCAGAGCTCTCAGAAACTCCTTGGCTGTTACAGAGGCCAAGGAAGAGGATTGTGAAAGAAGGAAATGAGTGTTAAGGCCTTGGGAGGAGGCAGAGATGCCACCATAGGCACAATCTGGATCCTGCACCCCAGAAAAACATGGTCCTCAGAAGGAGTCAGAAAAGACTTTCTGACGTTTATTGTGAACCCCAGACTTTGCAGAAAGGAAATGGCAAAATAAAGATTTTGCAACAAGATCTCCTGACAGGATGCATGAAACAGGAAGTCGTCCAAGTAAGGAAGTACTTGAATCCCCTGAAGCCTGTAAAAAGCAATCACAAGAGCGAGGCATTTGGTGAATACCCCAGAGGCAGTAGAAAGGCAAAAGGGCTAAGCAGAGAAAAGAAAATGCCAGGAAGCAAAAGAGAAAAGTAAAAACTTCCTGAAAAGTGGATGAATCAGAATGTGGAGATAAGCATCCTTCTGATCCAGAGACACCATATAAGCCTGGGGAAGGAAAAGACGAAACAAAGTCTAAAGGGACAACATTCAGAAGGAGGGCACCTTCAGAAAAGTGCTTAAATGAGAGAGGTCTAGAATTGGTCTCCACTTTCCTGGGCACTAAAAATATCCTAGAGTAAAACCCCTCCCCCTTTGGGACCAAGGCACCTCCTGAATAAAGCCCTGAGTCAAAAGATCTCGAAGCACCCCTGGAAAAAAGGACAGCTGTTCCTGTGGGGGTGAGGAATACCCATAAAAGGGGAAGAGATTTCCAGACCATAATGTAACCCTGGTGGATAATGGACAGAATCCAGGAATCCAGAGTAATCTGCAATCAAACAGGGAGAGAGAGGCAAATGCAAAGAGGAAAGTAGCTGGGAAGAATAGGATAGTCAGACAGCACCTGGTTTATCTGGAAAAGGATACTTCTGAGACAGACGTCTGAGTAGCCTTCACAGGAGGAACCTCTTACCACCCTTTTTACCCTTAGGAGGGTGAGACTGCCTATGAAAAAAGCTGACTTACAGGGGTAATTTATCTGAAACTGAGGCACAGGAGAAACAAATACATGTTTAAGCCATGTAAAGCCTTGCCCTTATTTTGAAGGGACTTAAACAAAAAAGCAGCAGCTTCATCAAACAAGTGTTTATTTTCTAGAAGGGCATCCATCAAACATAGCCTTGATATCATCAGGCAAAGGTTAAAGCCGAAGCAAAGAATAGCTTGTTATCACTGACCCAAACCAACAGCACTAGGGGAAGCATCTGCTGCATCATAACTACACTTGATGGAATGACAAGCCACCTGGGAGGAAGCCCCTAACAGGGAAAGGGCAGAAGTTTTACCCTTAGAGTCTGAAGGTCAGAAATAACCTGACAGGCCTGGGAAAGGACAGCCAACAAGTACCTGGACATATGGTTCTGATAATTAATAGCCTTAAAAGCAAAGGTAGCAGAGGTATAAACCATCTAGCCTAGCCTTTCCATGGTTCTGCTATCTTTATCAGAAGGCAGTAACTTAGGAGAAGGAAGCAATTGAGATGGCTTGTCAGAATCTACAGACACCACTGAGGGGTCAGCAGAAGGACACTTGTAGAAGTACTTAAAGTCCTCAGGCACCCTATAGAATCTATCAGGCTTCTTGGGGGCAGGGGGCTGAGAGTCTGGAGCCTTAAATGTGTCCAACAAGTAAGCCAAGGCATGAGAAATAGCAGAAGGTCCATCCATCTGTAGTAACTCTGTCAGAAAAATATGTATTAATGTGTGTATTAGTAATATGCTTAGTGCATTTAGAGCTTGAAAAGGGTTAACACATTTATTCTATTTCATACTGCATAAATCTGTACAAACTGCAGATGCTTTCTGACCTTGTATTGTTAGCTAAAATCTTGCTTGTGCCTTGGAAATTTACTGAGAAGCAGATGATTTCTGCTTATGTTAGGAAAATAATGAATAGAACAATACTACTTCTATGAACCTTAGACAAGGAGTTCCGTTTGTGCTGTGAGAAAATACACAGCTGTAGAAGTTACAGATAATTAGGACAAAGCCTGCTTGAAAATATGAACTGCAATCAGCATTTGCTTGTATCTGAATTAGAAGAGTACCTTGAAATGTAACACTGTACAATAAAAGCCTGCAAACGGATTAATGGTCACCAAGGCCAGGTTGTTTTTCTCAAAAGTTTCTTACAAATCCAGTCATGTCAGCAGAAAATCTGAGTAACATCTGCTGTAGAACAATGCTAAAAGTTGTGTTTGATTACGTCAGCCTTAGAAGGCCATGTCTTGTAAAATAGTATAAGAATGAACATACTTCCTGTTAATAGTTAGACAAAACCTTGTATTTGCATGTTTTTGTCTCCTTGCAGCAAGTAAATTAAAAGTGCCTTAACTGAACCTTACGTGTATTGGTCTTTGAAGTTTTTTCCTTTGACAAACTCATAATATCTTTTTTGTATCCTGAGCACACTCTCACTTAAAGAAGTCTGTCATCCTACAGATTGTGTCCCCAAAAGAAATCTCTTAAAGGGAGTATCAGGACTGGTAGATTCCTCCTCAGATCCATAATCCAAAGGAGAGGGAATCTGAGAAGAGTAAAGGTAAGCAAGCGATTCCCAGGATGGCATTCAATAACAGTAGCAGGGGATTCTTCTCTGACTAAGATTTGAGGAACACCTCTAGCCCCCTTGGTGATAAATCAGCCATGGTTCCCCATGAATGTCCAAAGCAGATGTCTGCAGTGTCTCCTTGGAAGTGATTAAAGTTGGGTCCCAGCCACCATCCAACCTGGTCATAGCAGAGGAATCCAACAATAAAGCCGAGTGAACCCTTGGGTATTCACTCACCTCAAGACAGAGATCCAGCAGAGGCTGAACAGAAGATTCCAGTGTAGGTTGAGTAGCCTTCTTCACAGACCGCTGTCCCTCAGAATGGGAAGTCCCTCCATCGTGTCCTTAGCAAAAAGCTTAAGATGCTGGTTTTCAAGATAAAGCACCAAAGGAAAAAAGTCTACTATGAAAGGTCTTAGGAACAAAGGCCTGACAGAAAGAACAGCCCTGTGGTCATGCCAGATGCCAAGGCAAAACAGACACTGGTCTTTATGGGAAATCTGTCTCCCACAATGGCATTTACCCTTCTTGGAGGACATGAAACCCCACAAGCAGCAAAATAATAATAGAAAGATAAGTAGAATAAAACCCCAACAGGGCACTTATCTGCAATGGCTTGGAGAACCAGCAACGGGACAAGCATTCAGACCAACAGGCAAGAGATGGTATTTGGACTGGTGGCACAGAATTCTGAGGATGGTATGTCCAGACGTCATCTTTATGCCCTACGCTACACAAGGAGCATACACATGATCTATGATGAACCTTAAAGTAATCTATAGGCTTTAGTATACTGCCCTAACGTCAGGCCGCCCTTGGCAGGAGATTCCCTAGTGTTATAAATATCTGCAACAGTAAATGGAAGGACATCTAGAAAATCAGGCCAGTATACAAAATGAAAATATTCTGCCAGTGATTCTTAACTCTGGCAAAAGTACGCTTTCTGATCAACAAACCTATGAGAAAACTACAGGTCACTAAAACAAAAGAGGGAAAATACAAAGAAAAAAAACACTGTAGTGTGAAGAAATGGCACACAAGGAATTTAAGACAATCATCCTACCTGGTAGATAGAGCACACAGAGATCCAGCTGCTACAATGTAACGGGCTGGGGCCCAGCCAATATAAATGAATGCCTCAGGAAGGGGACTTTCTTTGTTTAGCATATAATATGGAATCATGAGGGTCAGAGCAGCAGACACTCCAAAGTAAGCCAAAAAGCAGATCAGCAATGATACAATGATTCCAATAGGAATGGAGCGCTGTGGGGTTTTGGCCTCTTCTCCTAGTAAGAGAGAGAAAAATATGATGGTCTTGAACTGAAACTAAACCACAAATAACAATCAGAGATTTCTGTTCATAAGCATACATACCACTCAACAAAATTCACACATTCATTCAAAAACTTGTGTGACATTCCAAAGAACATGGTATGGCTGTCCACTAACAGATATTTTGGTTCTTATTTACAGAACTCATCTACAAGTAGATTTACCTTCTTACTCACTACATATCACCATCTTGTAGTCTACATTCTCAGCATGAAGATGCCAATATACTGTGCTCTCTGCCAGCTTTTCAACAGCTAACACAGTGCTGTAGAATCCAAAGTGTAAAAGCCTATCATTACAGGTTTGATAAGATACCACATTAAACGCGCCAGTTAAATGTCACATTTTTAGCTGCCATAAATATACTGCCTGCAATGTTACTTAATATTGTGTTTGTGTATGATGCACTTCTATGCAGCTCAGTACCATATTAATTCTACCATGTATAATTCTGTACTGTTGTCTACTCCTTTTTGTTAATTCTTGCAAAAGTATGTTTTGCTATGCTGCATGTTATGTGGTTTAGTTATTTAAAGTTCTCTCCATACTGCTCACTGAGTGGGTAGCAACATCTGAACCCTCTTTCTCATATCAAACAGGGAGCTCTGGGATGACAATTTGGCAAGAAACCTTCTGTCAGTAATCTCTACATCTCTGCTTCTAACAGGATAATATGGGGAAATTAGCCAAATACACAACTGAAGATTAGTTTCATGTTTGGAAAGTCATTTATGCAATGTATTTCAAATACATCATCTAAGCATTACACTGTTTAATAATGGCTACACAATATTATAGTACTTTATCTAAGGCCACTGGTGATTAACAGCAGCCATCTCAGCCCACCTCCACTAGTTAGTGTTCACTTCAGTGACCTACCTGTTGTAGCAATGCAGTCAAATCCCACAAAGGCATAGAAGCAGGTTGCAGCTCCTGTTAGAATCCCCTGGAATCCAAAAGGTGTAAAACCACCAGCACCCACATCGCCAAAGCTGCAGATACAAACATAGTGTAAAGTCAGTATCAAAGAGAACACCATCTCCTTTGGTTTAACAACTAGACTCAAAAATTATAAAAAATTCCAGAGTAGAGCAAGGAAAATACCTTCATGCAACTATAACTTTACAATCTACTGGATCCCATCCATGTAACTAGTTACTAAAATTACTGGTTTGTTACAAGTAACTGTCCCCATACTGAATACTATAATGCCAGACATTAAAACAATTATTTTTATTGTTGGACGGCATCAAATGAAGCAGTTCTCCAACTGTTCTGTTAAAATGAGCAAGAAACCAAGACATAAGGTATATTGTGATTAATCATGTGCCATTTAATCAACATGAGATGACGTTTAAACATATAAAGTCTCATGAGAGCACGGTTTCAAAACAATGACACTCCCAAGGTCACTCAGCACACACATGCGCGTGCGCGCACACACACACACACACACACACACACACACACACACACACACACACACACACACACACACACACACACACTTTCATGAAAGCTACCCTGCACTTCTTAATGTGGGGGCAAGCCCCCCTGCAGTCACAATTTCTAAAACTACCCATGATGAGGTACCACAACCTCAGAGAAGAGGGAGAAGATAAAACTCTCCACGTCCAAAGTAGAGTCAATGCATGATGTAGACAGCCCTGAGCTAGCAAAATGTTGACAACAGGAAACTTAAGACATTCTTGATTCACTATTCCTACACCATTCAACAATGCCTAGGTTTCCTGATTAAGTATAGTCAAATGCCCTACTGGTTAAGATGAAAGTGTTAAATGACTGACAACAAATGGCACTGCTGCTCAGGTGTGTCCCCATATAAGGACTCAAGAATAGCGACTGACAAATAAACAACAACTATTCAAACTGGCTCAATAACAAGGAAAACTGTAATAGCTGTAGCTAGTCAAAAAGCACTAAAAAGAGAAGCTGAAAACCCAAAACAAATTAGACAAAGTGTCTAAAGCATACAGCAATCAACTTTATGTAGACAGTAAGAACTTCATTATCATAAGCTGTTTACCTGGAGTCACTGACAGTGAAGTTGGCCATGGTGTCAAAGTAGTCGTCCTGTGTCATTTTCCAGTTCTTGAAATCTCCTTTAACAAATCCAGAAATGATGACGAAAGAAAGAATGAACAAATTTACCACAGTGAAGCACTTATTAACAAATGCAGATTCACTGACACCAAACGCCAACAAGGCTATGGATAAAAGGAAAAAAGGAAATGTCAGGCACATCAGAGCAACAGTGTCTTATTGAAAGTTATGAGTTCACATCAAACATGTAACCGTGCCAGTTAAAAACACCCAATTGTCATACTTCAAGCCTATTTCCCAAAAATGGTTCTGTACCACACTATCACCAATTGTTTTGTTCATCATGAACAGGACAGATTATTTGCCCTACTCCTGACTTCTAAGATATGTGTCTTGCCTTAACATTTAACTGGTCTTGAAAAATATATGTTTTAGTCCATGCTTTGTGCACTGCCCTTCCTGGTTAACCGTTTGCATCTCTATTAATAACATGCCATTTTCCTTCATCAAGTGTTAACTCCTTATCGGAAATACTATAATCTTCTGACAGAAAAAGAAGTTCTCATAAGACTGATATACATACAATGGCTCCAGTATGGATACTGGTAGACATAAGTCAAAGCATTAACATTAACTCAAAAAATGTTATAACTTATAAACATGGTAATAAATGATAATGAATAGAAATAATTGAATTATTGTCCAATAAAATTAATTGTATTTCATGTATATAATGTAGTAAATGATATACAGAAAAGTTATACAGGCCCCAATTTAGGCTATACAAGCTTCACAAACATCCACTATTTATTTTCCTTTCCTCATTCTGCCACAAAATGCCAAAGCAACTGTATGTGTAACAGCCAATGACATTAAGATGACATTTACAGTCTAAAATAGCATACATTTTGCTGTGAAACACAATGTACTTCAAATTATTTTTTGCCTCAAAAATATGAATGCTATAGAATTACAAGTCTGTTTTTCTGTTTACAAAATGGCTCCAAATTCATGTAGTGTGTGTAGGCAAGTTTATATACCATATACAGAAAACTATTAAAATCATCAGAGCAGTCAATTTTGAACCTGCTTAAGATCTGCACTATCGAACCTCATATCCTGAAGTGACTCTACATCATTAGCTGTGGTAAGGGACCACACAAACAAATGTTCACAATGTTCAATGCAATTCTCCAAGAACTACTGCAGAAATAAAATTATGTACATTTTACTGACCTGTCAGAAGCATAATCAGTACCACAGCAAATACATCTGGATACTTTACTAGAACCCCTGGTACATTCATAGAGATGTGTCCTTCGAAGAAGCATGAAATTTGTTTCTCAACCAGATTGTCTAAAGTGGAACTCCATGCTCTGGCGACACTCGCTGTGCCTGAGTGAAGGAAAATATAAAAGTGGAAAATGCTGCTAAACAGTTTAAAAACGGCAGCACACTTAAATGTATATTTTCTTCCTATACTAAAATCAGACCAGAAATATTTGTTTGATAAAGGTATAGTTAAACAGAAGCCTTTCATATAGTTAAATGGACGCCTTTCATATAGTTAATCATAGGTTCATAGGTTCATACTAGGCTATCTGCCCTGAGGCAATTATAAGCCTAGCCTGATTCTGTATGGCTTATGCCACCCCTTGATTTGAGTATACTGTGCCCTTTTTAAGGTTTAGTTTACTGTGCCTCTGTCTAATAGTGACACGGGAGTAATCCCTGGGACAAACCTACGATCCCCCATCCACCTATCGAGATTCTTCTTGAAGAGATTCAGTGAGGTGCTCTGCCTCTCATGAACTGGAATTCTATTCCAGAGTGAAGGGAGCCTCTGGGTTATGAACCTGTCCCTCCAGCAAGTTCTATTTATTTCTGTGCTGAGGTTCAAGTCCCTCGAGCATGTGGCTCTAAGGGATTTAGATTTACTGAGGTGGAGCATGTCCATTAATTCTGGATTTGACATAGTTTTGTATGTCAGGCATAGATCGCCTCGAAGTAGGCGGTATGCAACTGAGTAGAGCTGGAGTTTTTTTAACCGAGCAGCATATGGCATTTGTTTGAGACCCTTGATCCTCTTGGTGAGATACTTTTGGGGTCTTTCTAATTGCTGCAAGTGTCGGGTAAGGTACATCCCAAAAGGGGCATTGTATTCTATGATGGGCCTGATGAGGGATGAATAAAGGGGCACGATTACCTCTCTTGATCTAGATGTGAAACCCTTCGTGATGAGGTGGGCTATGTAGAAGGTCTTTCTAACCACTTTGGCAATGTGGTTTTCAAAGGAGAGATTGCTATCAACTTGGGTCCCCAGGTCCCTAATAACTTTCTCTGTACTTAATGGGTTTCCGCCTATGTGGTAATTTGTGGGCACATTGTTTTTGCTAAAGGGTATGACTATACATTTTTTGGCATTTAGCTTTAAACCATGGCATTGGCACCAGTTATCTGTCTCTGTGAGACCTTTTTGAAGAATGTTTGTGTCAGCTGGAGAGTTGATTATGGTGCCCAGTTTGCAGTCGTCTGCGAACTTGGTGAGCCATAGTCCTCCCACGTTTGCCTGTACCTCAGAAAAGTATATACCAAACAAGAGTGGTCCCAGGACAGAACCCTGTGGGATGCCACTTGTGACCGGTTTCGAGTCTGACATGGCTCCAGCAACTCTCACTCTGTGGGTTCTGTCTTTGAGCCAGTTTGCGACCCATCTTGTGACATAGGGGTTTACATTTAAGCTGGATAGCTTATCTATTATTCCAGAGTGGGGTATTGTGTCAAATGCCTTTGCAAGGTCCAGATAGGCTGTGTGGACTACCTTCCCTTCATCTATGGCTTTGGTGACTGTTTCGAAGAAGTCAACCAGGTTCAAAAGGCAGGATCTGCCCTTGACAAAGCCGAACTGGGTAGGATCTAGTGTCTGTAGGTCCCCAATGTCTTTGTTTATGAGCTCCATGATGATCCTCTCCATAGCCTTGCAGACTAAGCTAGTCAGGCTTATGGGGCGATAGTTTCCAGGGTCCGTAGAGGCTCCACCTTTGTGGAGTGGGACCACTGTTGCTGTACACCATTCTGTGGGCACATATCCTGTAGTGAGGCTGAGATTGTATAGCTGTTTTATTTGAGGGATTAGTTCCTCTTGTAGTTCATGTAGAACGCAACCTGGGACGCCATCTGGTCCCATGGAAGCAGTGTTTTTGCTTTGGAGAGGGCAGCCTTCACCTGAGCACCAGAGATGTTTGGGAGGCAGCCCTCTGCTGGGATAGATACTTGCTCTTTTGTGGGGGAGGAGAAGTTTGCACTGAACCTGTCTGCTAGGATATTGGCGATGTCTGTGGGTTCAGTGTATTTTTTGTCATTTAGAATCAACTCAGAACAAGTCTGGGAGTTGCATCCCAGGTTTCTAACATAACTGAAAAAAGTCTTATGATTGTCTTTGGTGTCCTGTGTAATTTTTCTCTCGAAGCTGGCCTTGGAGGATTTTATGAGGGATCGTAATTTTTTGCTAGTACTGATCAGAGATGCCTTCCCTATTAGGGATTTTGCTCTGTCATGTAGTAGCTTCCTCCTTCTGTTGTACAGTTTATTTATGGCAGGGGTCCACCAGACTGGACGCCTGCCTTTGGATGATTGGGTCTTGGTTTTGTTTGGGATAGCATGATCCATGCATTCCTGGAGATGTCCGTAGAATGCGTTTATATAGGATTCTGAAGTTTGGGTTTAATCAGACCTTGGTAAAAGCAGATAGTATTCTAAAGCATTACCAAACATAACAGCCCTCCTCACTGGTTGATAGGACAAAACATTTTATTGTGTTACTGCACAAAGAAACAACATACAGATGTCAGGAAACATCACTGTCCTTACCCCAAGCAAATGGAGATGGAGCTCAGGCTGTGGTGTAGGTAGACCACAAATCAAGTCTAACACACACATTCCACCCCCAGTGGAGCATGTTTTGGGGGAATTCTCCCATGATTTTTATATATTGGGAAAATTCCTACAGTATAATAACCTAATCTATACTACAGCACACCACATAACTTGTAAAGTTCAAGGACACCTCTCTTTTTTACTCCATGTTTTGGGAAAGGCCACTGAATGTTGTCTCAAAGTATAACCTTATTTTTTAGCCACCTAAGATTAAGGCAGCTGTGCAATAGAAGAGTCTTCATCATTACCTTCAAAAGAAATGCAAGTTAAAAAGGCAGTTAACAAGACACTACAGTTTTAAAAGAAAGATGCATGGCAGTTTGAGGCCAGCACTCACAGATACAAGACACTGTCACATACAAGCAAGAAAGAACCCTGCAGTGCTTGTCTCTCTCAGAAGCAAAAAAGATTAGCTTGTATATTTGACTGAAGAATATGTCAGGATTGTGGTATTACCAACTAATGCAATCTTTAAGAGATGCATACTGAAAATTCAGCTGTCGGGATTAACAGTCCATCTTTCTCATTGCAAAAGTATCTTAAGGCTGCACAACAGAGTTCTGTATTTTTTTTTCTTGTTGCATACAGCATCAAATTAAGGTATGTGTCAGGGTACATTACAGTCTCCCCCGTCACATATTTAAAGGTATGCACACCTTGAACAGGTTTTCCATCAGCTCCATATATGGTCTATTTCATGGTGAATGTGCCAGTTTGGCTACTAGTTTCAAAATTGCACATATTGTTTGAGTATTCCATTATAAATCTCAGACAATATACCAATGTTCAGTCTTTTAAAAATAATCAAAATAGCAAAATATGCTAGAACCGGGAGGTAATGCAACTCTAAAAGAAGAATGTGCCCTTCATCCCTGAGCTGTGCAACTATGAAGATAGAACAATTCAGTACAACTTTGTAGTGCTTGTCAAAATCAATTTAAACTCTCTTGTGGTACCGCTAGACATGTGGCAAGCCAGCTCAATCTTCACATTTCAAACCCTTACTTTTATGCTGCAATTAAGTATGTACTATGTTTAGAAATCAGTGCATCTCATTTTGTTGACTTACCTATTACATAAGAAAGTATTAGATTCCATCCTATGATATATGCCCAAATTTCGCCAATGGTGATATAGCTGTACAAGTAAGCATATCTAGTTTGGGGGACGCGGCCCTCAAATTCAATATAGTAGAGCCCTGCATTGAAGGAGGCCATTGCAGCAGTCAGAAAAGAGAGCACAATAGCAGAACCCGCGCTGTCCCTGGCTACCCCCCCTGATATCACATAGAACCCTGCAGCAAGAGTGCTGCTCACCCCCAGGGCAATGAGGTCTAGGGTGGTCAGGCAGTGGGCAAAGCGGGTCTCTTCCATGCTGCAGTCCATCTTCTGTCTACGGATCAGCTTCTTTCCAAATTCAGTTACCTTTCTAGTGGCCATCTTTTGAGGATCTTTTAAGTTTCTCTTTCTGCAGGAATATAAACAGAAAGTAAATAACATATTAAGACAGATTATCGCATAAATGTTATAAACCAGTTTTCTTACTGTAGTCTACATTTTATTTAAAATGAGCACATAATACACTTGCCCCAGCCCAGACCTAAAGATTAACAAACTGTGTGCCTAACTGGCAAAATGGCATTTACCAGATGTGTGTTTCAAGCAGCAAAGGTAGCAACAATTTTATAACAATACTGATGAAAGGTTTAAAAACAGTCAGATGTTGTGAACCACATTAAAGGCACATAAACATAACAACAAACCTCCATTTACAGTCAGAAAGAAATCAAGTTCTTTACATATTGCTTTACCATTTCCAAAGGAGGTGTCCTCTTTCTAGATAACTGCATATTATGCATAACCTTTTTCAGAGATTTAATGTTATTTATTGAGCTAGACCATAATGCTATTACAGCATATCAATAAATCTTCACCACAGACATATACTTATTACTCTAGTTACTAAGCATTCACTTCATTGTGGTTTTAACACTTTGGAGGCTTCCTGCAGAGCAGCAGCCATTGGTTCTGTTATTAGAGGGCATGATTGGCTTAGGGAGCAGCATCTTTCTGAACCTGTCAAATCTAAATTGCTGGATGTGCCTTTGCACAAAGACAACCTTTTTGGTAACAAGGCTGAAGAGGTACTGAAGAAGTTGGAGGATAAGGTGAAATCTATGCAAGCTGTTACGGATTTCCTTCAGGTTCAGCCTCCTTGGTTTAGTAGGCATTATCCTTCCAAGAAATGGTCTTTCCCTGATCCTGGCAAGCAGGGTCACACTAGGCCTAGGGGTTTCAGATCTTCCAGAGGGCAGGCTTCTGCCCCTCATAAGGCTAAACAATGGCATTCTTCTTCTTCTAAATCAGGGAGTTCTAAGCCAGCTTCCCAACGCAAGCATTCTCAATGACTCTGGCCTTCTTGTGCCTACCTCTGCAAGCCCAGGGTTTCCTCTGGGGGGAAGGTTAGCCAGGTTCGCAGAAGTATGGTCTACCATCACAGACAACAAATGGGTACTCAACATAGTAAACCAAGGTTGCAAGTTTTATTTTCACACCTTCCCTGTTCTACAAGGATACCCAGACATACCCAAAACACACAGGGCAGAGGTAGAAAACCAAATTTCTTCTCTACTGACTCTGGGTGCTTTAGAGCCAGTTCCTGCAATTCAGGCAGGCCTAGGTTTTTATTCAAGGCTTTTTCTGGAGCCCAAAAAAGGGGGCACCTGGTGCCCTATTCTGGATTTGTCTATTCTAAATACTTTTCTGGTGATTCCCAAATTCAAGATGCTCACTCTTCAACAGTTACTGCCAATGCTGGGCAAGGATTCATAACTGGTAACTTTGGATCTCAAAAAGGCTTATCTGCACATCCCAGTAAGGGAAAGTTGCAGGCAGTTCCTTTATTCCAGGGCTGGAGAGCAACACTTCCAATTCTCTGCACTGCCCTTTGGCTTATCTACTGCTCCAAGAGTTTTCATGAAGTGCCTGGCGCCAGTCATTGCTTTTTGCAGGCAGAGGAACATTCAAATTTATCCTTACATGGACGACTGTCTCATTCAAGCAAACTCTCCAGAACAACTAAAAAAGGATTTGGACTTTGTGAAGAAAATTCTCACCTCTTTGGGTTACACTCTCAATGAAAATAAATCAAAACTGGTTCCTACAAGGGAGATTGTTTTCCTGGGAGCAAGTCTGAATACAGCCACCCAGATGGTATTCCTCCCACGAGAGAAACAAGATCTTTTGACTTACTTCAAGAGCTTGGCAAGCATGACCCAGCTCTCTACAAGCCAATTCCTGCAAGCTCTGGGGTTCATGGATTCATGTATTCTGATGATCCCATACACAAGGCTGCATATGAGAAAACTTCAATGGTACCTCAAGAACCTTTAGTGTCAATACACACAGGACTTAGACCTGATTCTTCCTCTGATTCCCTGTCTACAAATGGAGTTTCTCTGGTGGGTGACAGCCTGTTCTCAGAACAGGGTCTGCCTTTCCGCCCACCACCTGCCAGCCAGACTCTCACCACAGATGCCTCAGATTATGCATGGGGAGCACATCTGGAAGGCAGGTGCATACAGGGGGCTTGGAACACTCAACAGATTCATCTGCACATAAACTTAAAAGAACTGATGGCAGTGCAGCAGGCCTTGCTGGCTTTCAAAGATATACTCTACCCTGGGACTCTTTTGAGCAGGACAGACAATACCACAGTCATGTGGTACATCAACAAGCAGGGGGGACTCACTCTTACCCCCTGTGCAGACACAGCATGAGACTATGGTCCTTAGCAGCTTTCATGGGCATACATCTAATAGCCCAGTATTTTCCAGGGAGGCTAAACTCCTTGGCAGATCAATTGAGCAGACATGTTCTGGATCCTCACGAGTGGCAACTGAACAGGATCATCTTCCATCACATCATTCAGCATTGGGGCACTCCACAAGTGGATCTTTTCTCCTCTCCAACCAATTATCTCCTTCCAACCTTCCGCACCAGGGAGTATCACAGCAAAGCTTGGAGAGTGGATGCTTTGTCCTTCCCATGGACACAACTCTCAATTTATGCCTTCCCTCGCCTCTTCTTCCCAGAGTGCTGCTAAAGATAAGGGACGAAAAACCAAAGACTATTCTCATAGCACCAGACTGGCCCAGGCAGCATTGGTATCCCCTTCTTTGCAGCCTTTCCCAGGCTCAGCCTTGGCATCTTCCCCTCATACCAGATATTTTGGTTCAGGAAGGAGGAAAGTTTCTTCATCCTCATCTACAAACTCTGCATTTAACTGCATGGCTAATACTTTAACTCTTTCCCAGCAGGTGGCTGAGGTTCTTCATGAGGCCTAACACCAGGAAATCTTATGCAGATAACTGCAAGAGATTTTGCTCTTGGATGCAGGCTAAAGGGGAAGACTCTTCTCAACCTTATCTTTCCCTCATTCTTGATTATCTAGCAGACTTGCTTAATGGTGGACTTTCCTTTTCTTCAATCAAGATTCATGTTTCAGCAATTTCTGCTCATTGTTCTTTTGAGCAACCCATTTTTCTCACCCCTTGATGAAGCAGTTACTGAGGGTAGTTAGCAATCTTAGACCTCCCAGAAGAGCTCCTACTCCTGCTTGGGATCTTAATTTTGTCCTGGAGAAACTTACTCTGCCTCTCTTTAAACCAGCTGCCTCTGCAGACTTAAAGTTTCTCTCCTGGAAGACTGCTTTTCTCTTGGCTATTACTTCAGCCAGAATGGTTTCTGAGCTGCAAGTCTTAATGGCAGTGGAACCTTTAATTATTTTTCATACAGATCAGGTTTCTCTGAGAACTAATCGCTCCTTTATGCCTAAGGTGGTTTCTAGTTTGACTCTTAACCAGTCTAGTCACCTGCCTACCTTCTTCAATAATCCCCAGAATAAAGGGGAAAGGATTCTGCACTCTCTTGATGTTCATAGACAGCTGAGACTTTAATTAGACAGGACTAAACCCTTTCAGAAGTCTGATCAGTTGCTGGTTAGTTTTGCTCCTGGAGCTCAAGGTAAAGCTATGTCCAAACAAACCATTTCCAAATGGATTGCTCATTGTATTCACTTTTGTTACCTGCAGCATGGGAAAGGTTCACCCTCAGGGTATTAGGACCCATTCTACTAGAGCAGCCTCTACAGCTTTTTTGAGAGGTGTGCCTACTAAGGACATTCTAGAAGCAGCTACTTGGTCTTCTGTCCATACTTTCACAAAGCATTTAATCTACCTTTGTTTTCTAAATCCAGGGCTGGTTTTACCTCTGCAGTTTTGCAAGGCCTCCTTACCAACCCTTAATCTGTGATTCTTCCTCCTCCCTTTGTTTTTTCCTGGGCTTTGGCAATCAACCCATTTGTTAGGACTGCAAACACGAAGAACATAGTACAGTTTTGTACACTTACCATAAATGTAGATGTTAGAGTGTATTCACTGTTGGAGTCCTGGTTTCCCACCCTCCATTCCCTCTTTTTGCCTAAGGCACAGACTAGGTATTTTATTTTTTGGATGGTATGTTTCCAGGGTGTTTTCTTCCTGGTCTAGCCTTCTTTTGGGGGCTCCTGACAGTTAAGGCAAGAAAAACTGAGGAAATGGCGTCGGCTGCCTTTCTTTATACCTGACGTTTTGACGTCAGGTTTACAGCCGATGTCATATACCGACTGAGGGCTACCGGGAGGCGGATAAACAATTTGTTAGGACTGCAACAGTGAATACACTCGAACATCTACATTTACAGTAAGTGTACACAACTGTACTTTCTGTTTACTCTGCTTTATCAACATTATGACTAACTATAGTTTTTTCAAGCTACTGTGCAGCAGAGAGCAGAAGTGAATAGCCTTTTTGAACACATTGTCAAAAAATACGATTTATACTCTTGCAAGATGTGCCTGTGTGTGTGTGTGTTTTGCAGGGCAGCAGCACCCATCAAAACAAACTGGCTTAACTTTAAGTAAATATCAATGAATCAACTAAAATTTTCACAAGAAATGCAGTTAGAATAGTATAAAAGGGTTAAACCCATAAATCTGTGAATATGTTTTTATAATTATACGCACATATACATATATATATTTAAATGGACAAGATAAGTTCAGCCCACCCCTCTTCCACTCGCAGACCTCCTCTATTCTATTTAATCTAGTACTTAGCTATTAGTACTCTACACTTTCTGATGAAGTTCAATTTTCACCATTCTAGTGAACAAAAGTGCTCAAAACTGTATTAAAATGTATTAAGATGTAGAAAACTGACCAAAAGAAGTGGATTTTGTAAATAAAAGTGACCTGATCGTCTAACAGGTACCTGGCTCCTCTGTTCCTTCCAGATCAGCAAATGTTTTACTCAGTATATATATATATATATATATATATATATATATATATATATATGTATGTACATATACATATATATATATATGTATATATGCATATGTATGTATGTATATATGCATATGTATGTATGTATATATACATATGTATGTATGTATGTATATATGCATATGTATGTATGTATATATGCATATGTATGTATGGGGTTTTTTTTTGCTCAGTTCCTAAAAAATTGTTGGCTTTCTGGAACAATGTTGAGGACTTTTACTCTGTCAACTTTGTACGTTTATAAGAGCAATGTTAAAAATATATATATCCTTATTTTTGGCCCTTTATGCCCCTAGTATTTATGGCTTTGTCCAGATTTCTTGCTCTAAGGCACACATGCATATACACTTTTATATACACATGTCCATATGCACAAATATATTTCTATATTTATCTACACACACACACACACACACACACACACACACACACACACACACACACACACACACAAAGTTGCCCTACATCCATAACTTTCTAACTCTACTACTGAGTGTTCTGTTATGTATGATGATGTCAGTAATAAGTACATCAGAACACATTATCCCAACATGGAAAATGCATTTGCTGATATTTTTTCAGTGTGTTCTGTCCTTTATGCAAACCCAGGTACTTGCAGGAAAAAGCAGTAGTAAAGATGTGAGTAGCCAGAACTTGATGAGTAATACTGCTGGCAGGCTGACATTGCAATGGCTATCTTGATGCTTTTCAGGGCTCTAAATCTCAAGAATTATAGAGATTATCAAAATGCACTCTAGTATCACTGCCATTCAGCACTGGTGCCAGGTGTACCTACCCTGACTTGGTGCTTCAGTTTCTCCATGTTTATTCAAACTAAATTTCCTTATCTCAGTGCCATGAAGCCAGTTCTGCTGACAGGAGTAAAGAACATTCCATTCTATAGTGCTAATTCTAGACAAATATACTCCCCATGAACCAACACACTTGGAAAGCAGGACAGACAGGTACACTTTCCAGTCACAATACTGCTTCCCAAACATACCTCTCAAACTCTTAATACAATAAATCTTTACAAAGCCTGACAAAATGGTGGGACAAAGCCCCAAAAATAGGGACACATTTTAAATATTGCTATTATAAGTTTAGAAAGTTTGCTAGAATAACACGGTTTGTTTTAACATACATTTTCTTAAGGATCTGAAGTCTGAAACTGAAATGTATGTCATTATTTAGTGACTTTATTCCTCAGATCATCCCAGTGATTTGCCAGAAAACCATAAATTTTATGAGGAAAAGACCAAAAATATCAGCCAAAAATATAGACATTCTGCAAAAATCTGTACAGTTGAGCAATATTTCCCAAAGGCAACCTTCAACAGTCACCACATGTCAGAAATCCTCTAATTACTCTACACCCGGCAGGCCACCACCAGTAAAACTGACTCCAAGAATATATCCCCCAAAACCAGCAAGCACAACTATCCCTAGGAATCATGATTAGTTGCCACAGTTATGTGCAACTGCTGTTCTTTGGAAAGTGCCATGAAGTTCACCACTGGAAAAGAAAGGTTATAAAAGAAAACTTATCAAACTAACACTGTTTAGGCTATCATGAAAAAAGCAGAGATGTCTGGTTATTTAAACTTCAAAAATCAAAATCAGAAAAGATAGCTTGGACCCTAGCCTGTGAGCAGGCATTCCAAAAGCTTAAAGGGGCTTTGGGAGGACCCCCTTTGTTAGACAGTCCAGATTACAGCAATCTGGCAAGTAAAAATCACAAAAAAAAAACACAAAAAGTAAATGCAGGCACAAACGGAGCTGGAGAATAAGCTGCAGATATCCAAAAGTAAAGAGTCACAGTAGGTTATCCACAAGAAGTATTTATTGAAAGAACGGATCCACAAAGCTTTTGCCCCTGCACAGTCAGGAACTTCATCAGAATAAAACAATTTCCTCTATAATCAAATTTAAATACATTTCAGTGATCACAAAGTCATAAAAACACGTCCCCATCCATTTTATTTACATAATTAATTGAGGAATCACACAACATAAAAAAGACAATGTTAACATTATATATAATCAGTTAAAATGCACTTATTGCATAAAATCTGTTAAAATCATCTCTCTAATGCTTTCAGTTTTAAGAAACATGCAATTGAGAAGAAATCATTAAGTCCTGGCCATTGTAAAGCATTCAATTTTAACTGCCATAGGGCTTCCTGTCTTTTTAAAGTGAGAGCCCAAGGACCTCCCCTTACATCTAGTACAATTACTTCCAATATCATAAATTTAAACATATGGTCATGAAATTCCATATTGTGTCTATCCAGGGCATTTGTTTCCTTCTTATTCTTTATGTCTATTATATGTTCATAGATCCTGTTCTTCAATTTTCTCTCTGTTTTTCGTTCATAAAAACAGGAACATTTTGTGCAAAATTCACAGTAAACAACCTTCTCTGAATTGCATGTAAATTTGTTTTCATTTTTATAGTAATATTATTTATATTAAATGTGCAACCATCTTCAATATAGGTACAATAATTGCACATACCATATTTTTTCATGGAATCATTCTGTGGTTTAGATGGTACATGTTCTAACATGTTTTTAATGGTCCTACCTTTCTTGTACACAATGACAAGGGCATCACTTATTGTATGCCTAGTGTCTTTGTTCATAAGTACGCTCCAATTCTTAAATAAAATATCAGCAACATTCTTACTGAAATTATTAAAAATTGTCACAAAGGCACTAGAAAAATTTCTCTCCTCAGGTTCCTGTATGTTTAAGTTATCCTTAAACTGCGAATCTGCATTATGTTCTAGGGGTATAGGATTATTCCTGTTATTTCCAACATGGATGTCAAATTCCCCTTGATGTAATAGCGGTTTGTAAAATCCTTTTCCCCTTTTATTTACTACTTACATGATTACTTCATGTATTAAGGTGCAAGGGTAACCTCTCTTTTTAAACATCTCTTTCAAGACATCACACTCATCTAGAAACCTTTCAAAGCTGGAAACCATCCTTGCAGCCCTCACAAACTGGCCCTTAACCATGGCCTTCTTTTGTTTAAAAGGGTGAGAGCTGTTAAAATGCAAAAAAACTATTTGAATATGTAAGTTTCCTATAGATTTCTGATTTAAAACCCCTTAAGTTCTTTATCTTTGATCAGCCTTACATCAAGGTATGCCATCTCATCCATATTCACACTATGTGTAAATTTTAAGAAGGTGGTGGAATTATTCAAGTAATCATCTCACCCAGACCCCTCCAGAAAAGGGACTTTGTGATCACTGAAATGTATTTAAATTTGATTATAGAGGAATTTTTTTATTCTGATGAAGTTCATGACTGTGCAGGGACAAAAGCTTTGCGGATCCGTTCTTTCAATAAATACTGCTTGTGGATAACCTACTGTGACTCTTTACTTTTGGAAATCTGCAGCTTATTCTCCACCTCCGTTTGTGCCTGCTTTTAGAGATTACAGCAATGCCAATGCAGATGGACTCTCAAGACAAGGTATTGGTTAACGTGTTCTCAGACAGGCCCATTTCTTTCAAGTAATGTTTTTCCAAGGTCACTTGAAAAACTAGCTTGAGTCTTCAAAGGGGGTGATTGCCTCTCTTTATCCCAGGTCAGTAATCAAGGAGCCTCAGTCCTCACCACTGACAATGGTCAGAGACAGTCACGAAAAACATGAATGAATTTACACAGTATTTTCAAGTGCAGCTCTCTGCAACAAACACAGTTTCCCTCAAGAGCACACAGGGAACATGCTCCACTGGGACTGGGCTTTCTCTCCAGATCCCAAACAAGGCTCACTTTAAAGCACTGTGTCCCAGTTCTAAGTAGCTGACACACCCACACCTGGGTATTTGATTGTCTCACACACACACTCCTGAGAAAAGTCTGCTACAGATTTACTAAATGTACCCCTTCTGCCCAGACTATAAGTTAACCTTGCTGTCACCAATCAACCACTGTCAGTCTCTTACAAGGGTATCCAGTTATACTGAGTAAAATCAACACTAACATAAATGGTAGAGTGTAACCAAAGCAGCCAGGCTTTTGGGAGTGGGGAAGGCATCACTAAAATAAGCACAAGTACTATCAAGATGTTAAAGTAGCCTCTAAAAGACCATCTACAATAAAAGGTATAAAAATATTTAACAATAAATAATAAAATAGAAAATATAAAAATACTAAATATCCAAGTACAATAAGCACCAGAGTTTCAGTCATAGGAGAAATAAAAATAACACAGTTGGACAGATTCAAACAGGTGCAGAAAAACGCTACTTAACTTGTTGTTTGTCTTTTTGGCTTTTCTTGGTTAGAGGTCGCCACAGCAGAACTCCGGTCTGCTAATGATTGGCAGTCGATTTTTTATGGTGCCGAGTTGCCAGCCTGACGCTCAACCTTCAGCGAAGGCACGCCCATTCACGCATGTCTTTCGGAGGCCACTTGACCGCGGGGAGGACATGCAGACTCCACACAGAAGGCACTCCCCGCACACTAGCTGAGAATTGAACAGGATAACCTCTTGCTGTGAGGCAACAACGCAACCGCTGTACCACCGCGGCTTAGAAAAACGCTACTTAACTAATCTTGTTATATTTCCTGACTGTCTAAAGAATAAATGTTCCCTAGCTAACTCAATTAATACAGCAAGGCAAGATTAGATGCTGAGATGCTTACTTCCACAAAACAAGGTGATGAGCTTCCAACTTACTCTGAACTAAACTCAACTAACAACTAACTGTGATAACTGCCATAGATGTTTTTATCAGGTTCCAAAGAAAAGAAAACAAAACAAAACAAGCTACTGTGTGAATTACATCCTCTCAGTGATAGTTATAGAATGACATCACATTTGATCACCTGACTCTGGTACAACACACACACTCAGAGGTTTGCTAAGATCTGCTGCAGTATTTGAAATTTATAGAACAAGTTCAAAAACGTCTGCTCCTCCCTTCCAGAATTCTTTGTGTAAAGATAACATACATTTAATCAGTTAATACTGTTGATAGGTTTTAACACAGGCACCTGTACAAGTTACTGTGATAGTCAAATGACACAAAATTATTTACAAAACTCCAGCTACTATGCTGGCATATGTTACACATGCACTGCCCTATTCTCCCTGGCATAGATGGCAATAGCTCACATTGTCACATCATGCATGGGATAAAGCATGTAGGAGCTGCCTCTGTCCATTAGTAGTACAGGCGACACTGCTAGGGTAAATTTTATAAATTAGGACTAAGTTAACTGCCCTTATGGGCTATTTTAAGCCTAGCTATTTACCCCATGTGAGAATTAAACCCTGTACCCTGCATTTATAAGGTAAACACCTTAACCATTATGCCAGCCTCCCACCCTATATGTTCTGTTCCTTTTGCATAGAACTAAGGTGTACGTGAATATGGACAGGGATAAACTTTGTTTTATGTGGCTGGGAGTCTATTCCACAGCAGTGGTATCCTCCGCGAGCTATACCTGTCCCTCCAAACCATTGCACTACAATAACAATGCAGTTCAGTAACATTTTAACACTACTTTGTCAAGGGGATGTGACTAAAGGTGGCCCTCCCATCTTAAGGTAATACATAATAATACAGATCATGAAATCACCCAATGAAATGAAAAGTGCCATTTACCAAGTGCAGATGTCCTACACAAAGTGCGTACTGTCTCAGCAATGTTCAGACATGGGGGTTTGGGAGTCGGGACAGCATAAAAATTATAAATCATATTAGAAATTGTTGAGGTTTCCATATTTTATTAAACAAAGCAACATACAAATATGAGTGATCTAAAGAAAAATGTGTTTTCAGAAATAAACAGTACCTGTCAGAATGCATATTAAGTTATGTGAACAAGTTAATTGCCAAGAACCTTAAAGCAGAAAGCACTAACACATCCTTGTAAATACAAAAACATGAAGCAATACAATTTCTGTATACCCACCTTTCTTTGGCACTGGGATATAAAACCGGTGTTACAGAAGCCTGATTAAGTTTAATTTTATGCTTCAAACCGCATTTAAAATAAGAATGCACAGTTAGTATATGCGATGAGCTATGAGAAAAATGTTTTGTTCTTTTCAATACTTATCTCCTTAAAAGTAAGATGTTGACCAACCAGACAGCTTTTGAAGGCAATTATTTACATACCTCAGATTTCCCCGGTTTTTTTTTCGGCGGGGGGGGGGTGACCGTCCCTCCCCTGACACACAAATATAAGATTCAAGGAAGTTCTGGACACAAAAGATTCTTCTTAACACACCAGGCATCAGAATATACGATAAAAGCAATGTTTTAGGGCATTAACTTTTAATATATTTAGCGTAGTATCACTCCACTATTCCATTAACGAGGAAATACGCAGACTGTAATTACTGCGCAGCTTTCAACTTGATTTGAATTTTTTACTTACCATCACACCACAGTCTTGCAATGTATTCAGAAGAATACTTTTCTAATACAATACCTTACTCCCCGTTATTTTTTCAAATATTTTATTCAACAAAAAAAGACCGCAACAAACCTCACTCAACCTCGGCTGCAAAAAGAACATTAAAAAAACGCCAACAGACAAAACTCTTTTATCACAAATGTCCGTCTTGTCCCGTCTTCGTAGTGCTCCCCAACCCGTGTACTATTAAAAGTGTATACAACTCTGCAAGCATTACCTCAACATCATTTTCAGCCTGTTGCGTCTATGATAATAAAATGCACTTTTAAAGAAGCATTTCTATACCATATAAGTATAAAGCGTGGTCTTTTTTGGGAAACATTCCTATACCTTATAAACATGCAGTGCAGTTTTTTAGAAAAGTATTAATTTCCCTATGCTTACATTACTTTGGACAGCTCTTAACATTCTGGGCACGATCACCTATATTTATTAGAAAGGCTCCAAAAATGTGTTAAACTGAGAATGCCTCGCTAATAACTGAGAGCAACATGAGCCGCAACATTTTAAACAAACTGTACAAGTGGTAGTGTAGCCTGCTGCCTATTACCACCCATTGTCGTTGTCCTTACTGCCACCAACGAATGGGCTCCAAAGCTTGGCACCCCATCAACATCGTTCACTCCACTTGTATTAGGGTTGGCACCTTTTCAAACGGCCAAAGTGGGACATTTTCGGGACAAACATCAGATTTTACAGGCCGGCCTGGCCGGCACATACCCACGGTCAGTACAAAGGATAGAACTTAACTTTTTTGCCTAAGTAAAAGCTTATTCTTTAGCATTTTAGTTGCTTGTTCTGTTTCTTATAACATTTAGGTATTTTAGATACAGAATAACTGTTTTATGCAACTAGTACATAAAATATAGGACATAATTATGTCCTACAATCTCAGGACATTTGCCATTTTTAATATTTTTTGTCAGGACACAACTGTCCAAAGAAGGACTGTCCCTCGCAAAGTGGGACAGGTGGTAACCCTAACTTGTATGCACGTCTCCCGATCAACACCCATTCAAGCACCGCAACGAAAACATGACAGTATGCATTTTTTCTAAATTCTGTTTTACTCACGCCTACAGAATAGTTAGTAATAGTTTATGTTAGAATAACCACGTTGTACCCCATAACTCATACCTGTAATCCCTGTACCCTTTGTTAACAAAAGACATACATACCTGTCTTTCTCAAATCGCTAGTTGGATGAAGGGCTAGGGGCAGAGCAGGACCTCTAAGTGCTGTGGTTAAAGTGAAATAGACGACACTTGGTTTGGTTCTACTGACTGTAACTAAGACGGGGAGGGGAATCGGAGTATTAGTATATGTTGGTGACGTCACTGAGACGCACGAATGGGTGAGCAGACAGGAACAGTACTGGCAACATTACGCCAAAACTGTACAGATTTTCGCCTCTTATTTTTGTTTTCTGGCAAGTTAGTGGTAAATCATTAAAGACTGAAGTTAGAAAATAATGAGGTTCATTTGAGTTTCAGACTTCAGGCTTCATACCCTTCAGAAAACTCATGCTAATACAAAGCCTCTTATTTTATCAACTTTCAAAGTTTGTAAGAGCAGTTTTTAAAAATTGTCCCTATTTTTTGGTCTTTGTCCCACTTTTATGTATTGCTTTGTCCAGATTTCTTGCTCTAAGAGGTTGGGAGGTATGCAGTGGCAAATCGTCTTCTGAATTTAAATGGGCATCACAGGAAGCAATAATAAAAGATGACTGAATGGTGAGAATGGCATTGGCAAAGAGAGAAAGGGATTTTGGGGAGTGTAGGCAGGGACACTCAGCTGGCCAGATGCCATGTTCTATGTATTCCAATTTCTGTTTTAACTTACTCCTGAACTGTTTTTTTTTTTTGGCTTTTCTATTAGTGTCACTCTGCCGATTGGGGAGAGAAGGGTGAAGACTGCCAGCCTAGTCAAATAGATTTTGATACATATAATTCTGGCATTTATTTATTTATTTATTTTACATTTGTTAACCGGGATGGTCCGACTGGATACATGTCCTTTTTCAGCGGAGGCCCGGGGAGAAAAGCTCCAACAGAGTTACATTGATAATTAGATACAGTAAATGAGCTGAAAGAACTTAACAAAAACATAGGCTATTTACATACAAGTACAAGACCGCCATTACTATTTCTGAGATTACTACAAATGTAACATTAATAACATATTAGCAAGTATGGTAGGCAGTATAATGACATAGAGTTAGACAGGATACATATTTCTTTATCACAGTATACAAAGTACTTATCATCTTAGCTAGTTGTTTATGTTTTAGTTAATGGCACAGAGCTAGTCTGGGTTTGAGCAAGGACATAGCCAGTGTGACTTGAAGTGGAGTTTTGGACTATTTTTGAATTGACTTAGAGAAGTTGCAAGCGTGATGTTATTTGGGAGAGAGTTCCATATTTTACCAGTGGTGTTGGCAAATAGCGTCACCACCTAGGTTGAGAGATTTAGTTGTTTGGACAAGGAGTCTGTTTGCTGAGCGAAGGCAGCTTAGATTGGAGTAGGGAGTCATTAAGTTTTTAGTGCTGGGGTATTCTCAGGTTGTTTAAGGATTTTGAAGGCCTCTATGAGTTGGGACTGGTGAAGAAGGTGTGGGAATTCTATCCATCCAAGCTTTTTCAGGTTAGTACAGTGGTGTGTTCTGTAGGGTAGGCCTGTAACGAACCTGGCAATGTGATTATAGCAGGATGAGAGCTTGGCCAGATCAGATTTGTTAAGGTGAGTGAGGACAGGAGAGGCATATAGTAGGGTAGAGAGAAGGTGTGAACGGGATGTGGCTGCCCTGGCATTCGGGGTAAGGAAGGCTTTAATTCTATATAGGGTCCCAAGTTTCTTGTTGACTGACTTAATGGCTTGGTTGATATGTATATCAAATCTGAGTTTATTGTCAATGTTTACTCCTAATAGCTTTGTATAGGTGTCTGGGGAGATGATGGTCCCATTATTGTAAATAAATATGAAATACAGGCATGTTTTCTTGAATGTAAAAGAATATTGTGAAATGCAGAACTGCAAAATATGTGACAACATTGAACTCTGCTGGCCCAGTGAAGCATGTTGTACCCTTTCATGTTAGAATTCGGACCCAGGGTGACTGGATGAAGATTTCATGCCCATTGTTTTAAGGCTAAAGTTTATGACTAGATTTTAGATGTGGAATGTGCTTTATTGCTTTGGTTTCTGCTAGAGTGTATATGTTGAATGCCTTTTATTGTTGTATTCTCATGTGCAGGTGTTAGCTTGCTAAATAATGTAAATGGAGTTTCTATTAGCCTGGGCACTCCAGACCAGGTGTCAAAAGTGATGTAATGGAAACTGACTGAGGTCCCAGCTGACATGTTTTGTAGTAATGTTTTTAAAAAAACTATTGCTCAGAAGAGATAGGGGGGCATTTTGATCTTGATATCCAACTATCAGCACTCTGCCTTGTGCTCACATGTAAGTTTTAGCACAGTGATTTCTTGTAGGAATAGTTAAAGCTAGTAAAGGTTAATTAGGTATTTTTCTTTGAAATCAGACCCGTCCTACTGTATTATTTTAAGTTTCTGTGTGATCTCTGAACTCTTAAATATCTCTGTGGTATAGTAGTTTTGTCTTGTGTTTTAATTATTTATTATTAAATATTTTTAAAACCTTCTACCTGTGGCTGATTTGTGTAGAGATAAGCTCTAGAGTACATTGCATATTTATAGAGGTTATTGTAATAGGCCACTCTAAAGTAAGCCTTGACTGTTGGTCATACTACCATTGAATAATAATATTGCACAGTAATAATTGGACACCCTTTTAAGGGCCTTTTAGTAGCTGATATTATTAACTGGGTGGTGGCAGTAATTACTACCGTATAGTCTGGGTAAAGGGGAACAGTTGTAGAATCTGTGTCAGCCTTTCCCAGGAGTGTCTGTGAAGTTGTATAAATACGTATCTCAAAGTGTGTGTGTGTGTGTGTTGTGTCAGCTACTTGGCAGGGACATGAAGCACTGGTTGGACAGAGAGGGTACTGAAGGTTCTAGCTTGCCCAGTTAGGCTGAGACCTGGACCTTATAGCTGTGCCAATGGGGAGTCTTATTGGGGACCTGGTGAGCAAGGGAGCAGCCAGTCCCAGACTGACAATTTATCTCTCTGTGCACTTAAGGGAAATTGTATTTTACTGTGTGTATTAGTTATCCTTTTCTCTTCTATGAGATGACCTCCTTGGTGTTAGTGGTGAGGACTGAGGCTCCTTGATTGCTGGGCCAGGGCACGGTCGTCACAGTCACATTAAAACTTGTCTAGCTTTAAATGTTGAATTTAGGAGTACAGTCAGGAGTCTGGTCTGGTGACAATACCTAGCATGGACAGTTTCATGTATCTGCGATGGTAGAAGTGGGCTTGTTGAAGAGCAATTCAACTTTCTACAGTGAAATAATGGAAATTTAAACGGACTACCAACTGATTCAATGTATACAATTTCATTACGTTATTTTTAGTTAGAAGGTTATTCGGGCCTGATAAAAGGTATTATTAACAGCATAGATCTCAGCCTTCCATTTCTAAAATGTGGACACTGCCTCTCACAGCTCAAAGTGGCGGAACGAATGGGCAAAATGTGAAATCCTTATTACCAGTTTCAACTAGGAAGCTCACAGCCTGGATATTAACATTTTCTTCATTTTTTTTTTAAAATGAGTTATTTTGATGCATTAATATAATTCAATATTACTCAGTTGAATTTGTCATGGAATTTAACAATTAATGTGTGTCAAACCCTTTCTGTGTGGCTCTCTGGAGCATAGATGTTTTAAGACTCAATGAATAAATGTTTATAGGGTTGCAACCTTTTCAAATGCCCAAAATGGGACATTTTGTGTAGGAACAAGAGATTTTGCAGGACAAAACATACCCACGACTACTGCAAAGTACAGAACTTCACTTTTTTGCCAAAATAAATGTTTATTCTTGTAGCATTATAATTGTTTATGCTATTTCACATGACATTTGTGTGTTTCAGATAGAAAATAACTGTTTTATGCAACTATTTAAGAACACTTAGGAATTATTTTTTGTCCCAAAATCTCAGGACATTTGCCATCTTTTATTTTTTTTCTGCAGTACACAACTGCCCAAAGAGGGATTGCGTCCTTCGCAAAGAGGGACAGATGATAACCTTAGCATAACAAAGTGCAATTGATTTATAGCTGCAGCAGTTGTGGTAGGAGTGCAGTCATTCTGTGTTGTGGGTGCCCAGTAGCACACATTTGGTGCCAAAGCCCATGGCATTTCTCCCAGAACACCATCTTCCCTCATTCTATGCTGTGTCAGGACAATCCAGTATTCAGTCCAGCATTCCAGTGGTTCACCTGACAATCCACTCAGCTTTCCTATACCACCTAGACCTTCATCCAACGATCCACCTATGTGATAGCCATGTCTTGTCAAGACAATTTGCCGATCCAGCTGGCATCCACCTGGCATGGTTTGTGCCTCTCTTTCATCTCTTCTACACTTTGGTCCCACAAACATTCATTCATGTTTAGTGAAGCTTCGTTAAATAATAGTCACTGAATAGCTAACAGCTGTAAAGAAAATGTACCTTTGTACCTGTGCATGTTTTTGTGCTTTGCCAGAAGACAGCAAAATCTTTCTCTAGGGGATATTTTGACCGGTGATTTATCTGGGGCATACCTTTATTTGACTTTACCTGATTTTTTTTCTGTATTCCTAGCAATATCACACCTCTTAACCTCTTAGCAAAAGAATTTTGGACAAAGCCAAAAAGGCTGGTGGGACAAAGACATAACATTAGGAACAATTTTTAAATAGAAAAACAGGTTTTGCAGTATTTTCTGAAGGATTTGAAGTGTGAAACTCAAATGTATTTAATAATAATAAGTCCTCTGTGATTTACCCAAAAACACAGATTTAATAATAAACATAAAAATATGACGCACAAATCTGGACATTCTGTGAAAATACGGACAATTCAGAGGTAATATGGGACACCACCATGAGAACTGCAATCACTATGTACAATCTACAGTTTTAAACTTTCTGTTTTTCAGGGGTAAAAAACTACTCCAGATTTTGTTATTCTGTCAGTTTTTTTAGTTTACAGTTTCATTTTAAGGCATCCTAAATGCATGCCTGTTTTCCTGATTATTTAAAAAACACATTTCTTGTAACTGTAATGCTTAGTAATGTACATTTGTACCATATCTTTCAAGTGTCTAGATTTTCATAGAATGTCCAGATTTTTGCCACATATATTTGGTCTGTTCCTCATGAAAGCTGTGGTTTTCCGGATTTTGGGGCAAATCAGTGAAGACGGAATTTATTAAATAATGATTTGCATTTGAGTTTCAGACCTCATCTCCTTCAGAAAATGCATGACATCACAAGACCTTTTATTCTGTAAACTTTCTAAGTTTATATGAGCGATATTTAAAATTTGTTCTTATTTTTTGGGGCCTTGTCCCCTGTTATTTTTGGCTTTGTCCAGATTTTGTATGCTAAGAGGTTGAGAGGTATGATTTATGCTGATAATTTCTTGCTCCACTGACGTTCTGCAACATGCACCAATGTCAATTTGCAAAACTTACATCACACTATACTTCTGAATGCTAGATCCATTCCCAGTTATTACATTTTTAATGAATATCATTATTTTTGTATGTTGTCCTTTCTCTGCAATTTATCTAAGCATTCTATATTTTACATTTGTTGTTTCTCGGAGCCTTTCTCCATGGGCTATTTAACCCAGTCAGACTTTCCTGGTAAACAAAAAAAGCAAATAAACCAATTATAATTACTATAAAATATCAGTAGGATAAAAAACATCCACAGGAACTATACACGGCAGTCTGTGCTACGAGCTCTAGAACTCCACTTTGGTGTTGCCTTTGCCTCCTCCAATTATAATTACTGATGAAGATTTTGAGAGCTATGTCACTCTTTCCAGTTTAAAATAATGCAGGGAACATTTGATGAATAGTGGCAACTCTTTGGATTATGTTTAGGTTTCCGTGACAATGTTGATCAGTGTTTTATGTTTTGCTGGGGAGTCTGTTAACTGAAGTTTCAGCATACCTCTCAACTCTATGGATTTTCATAGAATGTCCAGATTTTTTGCTCATATTTTTGGTCTGTTTTTCATAAAAATGTGTTTCTCTGGCAAATTAGTGGCAAATCATTAAAGACTGAAGTTGGAAATTAATGACAGACATTTGAGTTTCCGACTTCATACCCTTCAGAAAATTCATGCTCATGCAAAACCTGTTATTCCATTAACTTTCTAAGTTTGTAAGAACAATGTTTAACAATTGCCCCTATTTTTGGACCTTTGTCCCACTTTTATTTATGGCTTTGTCCAGATTTCTTGCTCTAAGAGGTTATGAGGTATGAGTTCCAGCTGTGATTTGATAACCGCTGAAATTCTTCAGTAACTAATACTGATTTGCAGAACTAGAAAATGTGCAGGGCTACACATCAGAAATCAATGAAATGCACAAGGTGAGTTTGCACAGCTAAAAAAAAAGTAATGAAAGAAGTTCAAGAGAGTAAAAGAGAAACATACTTCTCTACTTATTTGTTAAAGAACTCGGAGCAAAGCCAAAAATAATAGGAGACAAAGTGGAATCAGGGACAATTCTTAAAATGTTATTCCAATTAATGTAAAAAGTTAATGGAATAACATATTTTGCATCAGCATGTATTTTCTGAACAGTAAGAAGTATGAAACTCCAGTGTCTGACATGGCTCATTGTAGTTCTCAGTAAGTTACCAGGAACAAAATATAAGGGGCAGGGCAAAACATGAGTCAAAATCAGGGACTTTATACAAAATTAGGGACAACTGAAAGGTATGGAGAAAATGTAGAAGTAGAGAATGGATAGGACTGTTTGCAAAGTGAGGAAAGTAACGTATGGTGGGAACATCTGGAACTGAAGATGTTATAGTTATAGGGCAAAGAGTAATTAAGCATAACATAAAAAGAAAACAAAAATCTAGAAAAATGAAGGAATGTTAGATGAGAGAGTTGCTATGTGATCAATTAATGGGGACAGTTTTAAAATTGAAATAAGGCATTTAATTTTGACTAGTACATTTGTAGACAAAGACATTTTCAATGAGGTGAGTGATGTAAGAATTATTTCTGAATTTGAAAATCAAGTTTTATATTAAATAGACTATGGTCTCTAAGTCATGAGTAATGTTCTGGAATGTTTGTATTATTTAAAAGGAGAAAGCTAAAATGCTCACCTTTATTGTAATTGTTATTGATAAGTGGTTGGATGTTTTATGATATATAGATAAATGAGGAAAGAAATACACCAACTAATGAACTGAAGGAGTCTGTCTGGATCCACCAAACAAACAATCGTAAACACAAGACCCAGTAAGACTGCAAAGGATGTGAGCATGAATTTAATTAAAACCTGTGGCTAAAACATGCATAAAAACATTAAAGAGTGGATAAGTGCTTTCAAAAACTTCCTTCATCAGATCGTCATTCACAAAAAAACAAAGTAATTAAATAGAACATAACAAACAATCAAATGATGCAATTTGGACTACACCTCCTTCATCCAGAATGTCACTGGCCAGTCAAAACCAACCCAAAATGAAGTCCAAACCAATAACAACTCAATGTTTAAGCCTGCATTCTCTCAACACAGGCTTCAAAGGAAGATATGTGTTTAAACCAGGAGCTTTATCAGCTTGTAGATCTGCTATCCATCGTGCTTCAGCAACTTCAGTGAAGTTGCATAAATCACCACCTCTTCTGGTCAATCTGCAGATATGAAGGACTAAAAAAGAAAAATCATGTTGCGGATAACTGTTCTTATTTTAAAATAGTGCATTCTTATTATTCCTTAGTCTAATCTCAGTTAAATGTTGTAAGATGAGATATTTCAATCTTCTGTTAGTCTTGCCTACATAAAATCTAGTCCAGGCATCACATCTGGCAAGGTATACAACATTCTCTGTGCAACAATTAGCATTTATTTTTGGTTGGTATATCTTGCCTTTAATGGGGTGTGTACAACTCTTGTCCTTAGCAATGTACTTGCAAACTTTACAATGCCGATAGCAAAAAGTTCTGATCCTGTTAGAAAAAATAGGAGCATTTACAGAGGATAAATCATTCCCAGAGAGCAGACGTTTAAGGTTCAAGTTGTTTTTAAAAGAGAACCTCGGTTGTTCCCCCACAATCTGTTTAATATGGTTATCAGTAGTCAAGATTTTCTAGTTCTTTCTAATTATATCACAAATCCCAGCAATTTCATTACTATACTTAAGTGGCAGTGATTCCATTTTGAAGCTTGCTTGCATTTCAAAGTGATTAAAACAACTTGAACCTTAGACGTTTGCTCTCTAGGAAAGATTTATCCTCTTTTAACGCTCCTTTTTTTTCCTAACAGGATCGGAACTTTTTGCTGTCGGCATTCTAAAGCTTGCAGTGCAATATCAGGAATTGTAAGAAATGGAAGTCTTAGGTATCATTAAGAAGCTATTGCAATTGCAGATATATCAGTGTTTACGTCTTGTGTCATAAATAGTCAAAGGCAGAAATGAGTGAGACCTCCTGCACCACCTTACTCATGTAATTTATACCTAACACTAGCCCTGCTCCTAACCCCAACCTACACATTAGGCTACTAAAGACACTTTCCCTAACAATACCACTACACAAGACAAAAGGATACAGAACACAAACACCAGAAAGGCATGAAGCTAAATCTATCTCCTTACCTGACCCTTAATCTAACCCTCACCTACTAACACTCACACAAACACACTAACCACTATAATGTGATCTTGTACATTTTAAAAATCTCCACCTTTTCAGTCATTAATTTTCCTGCAAAATTATAGAACTACTTCGTATGAACAATTTTACTTATAAGCGGCATCTGTTTAGTCTGTACAATTTGACTGAATAAATATGGTCGAGAAGTATGCAAGACTGCAGGGTTCCTGCGGTTTGGGAATGTACCCTTTCCTCACTGTAGTCAGCAGCGGCCTTAGGTCAGCTGGTGCCCTAGGCAAAAGGGCTCCACGGTACCCCCCACACCACCCAGGTGCCCCCATCCTGGTCTACCTACACCAAATAAAATACTGGAAAAGTGCTCCTGCTACAGTGGCACCCTAGACAGGGCAATCTCAGAGTTAGAATATATATAATTTGAAGGGGATGCAAAAACATGTTTTTTTTTCTGAACATATACGATTAAATCATGATTGGTCAACAACACAAACAAGTGATGGCTCCAGTACCACCTTACTCATATGTGCTAAATCTAACAGTACCCCTTACCCTAATGTCAACCTACACATTATGTTACTAAGAACCCTTTCCTTAACAATACCACTACAGATAACAAAATGAAACAGAATACACACACAACACCAAACAGGCACAATAGTAAATCTATCCCCTTACCTGGCACTTACTCTAACCTTAACCTGCGAACACTCACACATACATACATACTAACCACTATAATGTGATTTTACACATTTTCAAAACATTGATCTTTAGAGTCAAACGTTCATTTTATTGTACAGTCCTTTGTTGCTATACCGTATGAGACAAATTCAACAAAATGTGATTCACACAAATGGACATTCACATATTTGTGCAGTCACTCATTTTTACATACACACAAACTTGTTAACCAATAAATATATATATATATATATATATATATATATATATATATATATATATATATATATATATATATGTGTGTGTGTGTGTGTGTGTGTGTGTGTTTATCTGTGTTCTTATAAAAACTGAGGGTAATGTTACTCAATGCCAGAAGTCTAAACCTCAAAATGCATGCACTCGAGGCACTCCTCAGTATGGAGAATATCGATATCTGTGCAGTAACAGAAACCTGGTTTAAGGCTCCAGAGAGCACCCCAGCACTACCAGACTATAACTCATACCATACTTTTTGGCCACAGAACCCGGTCCGAAACACAAAAGGTGGGGGTGTATCCATATTCATCAAGGATACCCACATCTCCAGGTTAGTGGCACAGCACAATGCCTCAAAGATCATCCATGTGCAACTATCAATGGGCAAAACTGCAATTCAAATTGTAGCTTGCTACAGATCACCCACCATGACCCAGGACCCCCATTCCGCATTTCTGGAGACACTGGAAAATATGAAGGTCTTACCAAACGTCCTAATATTGGGTGATTTCAATTACCCAAACATTAACTGGGAGAACTATTTAAGTACTAACTCCCTTGCCCAACGCTTCCTAGAATTTATAAACCCGAATGCCCTGGATCAACTGATCAACACCCCCACCAGAGATGACAACATATTGGACCTGGTCATCACTAACATGGGCGATCGGTGTTCTACACCGGAGGTCAAATCCTCGCTGGTTAGACCAGACCATAGACTAATCACTCTGGATATCCACATTCTGCCCCCACCCCCAATCCAGGAAACCACTGTGAAAAACTCTTCAAAAGCAAACTTCATGTTACTTAAGACCGAGGTGGAAAGGTTCACAGCCCTGTGCTAAAGGACAATGTTGTCCAAGCTGTTGAATCCCTTACAAAGGCACTCTATGAGCACCTACAAGAATGTATGGATCGTGCTATCCCAAGCAAAACCAAGACTCACTCCTCCAAGAAAAGGAAACCAGTCTGGTGGACCCCTACCATAAACAAGCTATACAATAGAAGGAGGAAACTAGTGCAGAAAAGAGTAAAATCCCAAGAAGGAAAGACATCCCTGATCAGTATCAGCAAGAAACTATGATCCATCATAAAATCATCCAAGGCTAGCTTTGAAAGAAAAATTGCCTAAGGACTCCAAGGATAACCACAAAGTGTTCTTTAGCTATGTCAAGAACCTAAGTGGAAACTCTCAGATCTGCTCTGAGTTAGTGCAGAATGGCACAAAATACACTGAACCGACTGATATTGCCAACATTCTGGCAGACAGGTTTAGTGCAAACTTCACCCCCCTCTCACCCCCTAAAGGGCCCATAACCATACCAGAAGAATGTAGTGCCCCGGCAGTCACTGACACACAGGTTAAAACAGCCCTATCCAAAGCCAGAAATACAGCTTCAGTGGGACCAGACAGTATCCCAGGCTGTGTCTTACACGAGCTCCAAAATTAACTAACCCCCTCATTTGAACACACTGTTCAAACTCAGCCTCTCTAGAGGCTACGTACCCATAGAGTGGTGCACAGCAACAGTTATCCTGCTCCACAAAGGTGGAGCCACAACGGACCCCGGGAACTCCGCAGTACAAGGACAAAATTATTGACTTCAACAATTGGATAAGCTTCTGGTGTCATTCTAAGGGGATCCAGTATCTGTCTGCTTGGGATGACATGGTCAACAGACCACGATGCTTTGCCACAGATGGCCTGCACCTGTCGCCTCTGGGATCCCGGATGCTGGCTAAGGCTCTTGCTGCCCCTATAGTGTCTTTTTTTAGGCAAGGTTCAAATAACAAATTTACCACCGTAACAGGAACAGGCAAGCAAAAACTGAGGGTAATGCTACTCAATGCTAGAAGTCTAAATCTCAAAATGCACTCACTTGAGGCACTCCTTAAAATGGAGAACATCGATATCTGTGCAGTGACTGAGACCTGGTTCAAGGCTTCAGAGAGCACCCATGCACTACCAGGCTATAAATCATACCACACTTTTCGGCCATGTAACCTGGACCGACATACCAAAGGCAGAGGTGTGTCCATATTCATTAAGGTTATCCACACCTCCAGGCTAGTTGCTCAGCATAATGCATCCAAGGTTATCCAAATGCAACTAACTCTGGGCAAAACTGCAATCCAAATTGTAGCTTGCTACAAATCCCCCACCATGCCCCAGGATTCCCACTCCTCTTTTCTTGATGTACTGGAAAACATTAGGGTTCATCCAAACACCCTAATAATGGGTGACTTCAACTACCCCACCATTAACTGGGAAAACTACTCGTGTACCAACTCCTTAGCTCAACGCTTTCTGGAATTCATAAACTCCAATTCCCTGGATCAACTTATCCACACCCCCACCAGGAGCAACAATATCCTAGATGTAGTCATTGCCAACATGAATGACCGGTGTTCTACACCTGAAGTCAACTCCTCGTTGGTCCGATCCGACCATAAGCTAATCACCCTTGATATCCACATCCCACCCCCCCACCACCCATTAAGGAAGCCATGGTAAAAAAATTCTCCAAAGCCAACTTCATGCTTCTTAAGACAGAAGTGGTGAACTTCATGACACCCATACAGATGGACAATACAGTTACAACTGCTGAATCCTACACAAATGCACTCTATAAGCACTTACATGAGTGCATGGATCGTGTTATCCCAAACAGAATCAAGACACTATCCTCCAGGAAAAAGGAAGCCAATCTGGTGGTCGCCTGCCATAAACAAACTCTACAACAGAAGGAAGAAACTATTGCAAAAGAGAGTAAAATCCCATGAGTGGAGGAGCTCCCTGGTCAGCCTCAGTAAGAAGCTGAGATCCCTTATAAGATCATCCAAAGCTAACTACAAAAACAAAATTGCCACTAATTCTAATGACAACCACAAAGCATTCTATAGCTATGTCAAGAATCTCAATGGCATCACCCAGATCTGTTCTGAGTTACAGAACAATGGCACGAAAATTACAGAACCAAGTGATATTGCCAACATCCTGGTAGATAGGTTCAGTGCTAACTTTACCACCCCCTCACCCTCTAAAGGGCCCATATCTATACAGGAAAAATGCAGAGTCCCTGTAATCACAACAATGCAGGTAAAAGCTGCACTCTCTAAAGCCAAAAACACAGCATCCATGGGACCGGACAACATCCCAGGCTGCGTTTTACATGAACTTCAGAATGAACTGGCTCCCCACTTAAGCACCATGTTCAATAATAGCCTCACATCAGACTTTGTGCCCGCTGAATGGCACACAGCAACAGTTATCCCACTCCACAAATGGGGAGCCACCACTGATCCCGGGAACCTATTAGCCTGACAAGCCTGGTCTGCAAGGCCATGGAACTTATCATCATGGAACTCATAAACAAAGACATTGGTAACCTCCAAACTCTGGATCCCACCCAGTTCAGGTTTGTGAAAGGCAGATCATGCCTCCCAAACCTGATCGACTTCTTTGAGACAGTCACCAAAGCCGTAGGTGAGGGTAAGGTGGTTCACACAGCCTATCTTGACCTCGCCAAGGCTTTCAACACCATCCCCCAGTCTGGAATTATAGCTAAACTCAATAAACTAGGTATAAATCCCTACGGCACAAGATGGTTTGCCAATTGGTTCACTGACAGAACCCACACTGTAAAAGTTGCAGACTCCAAATCTGACCTCAAAGCAGTGACAAGTGGAGTACCACAGGGTTCCGTCCTGGGACCTTTCCTGTTTGGTATCTACTTCTCTGAAGTACAGGCTAACACAGAAGGCCTCTGATGACTGCAAACTAGGAGCCATAGTCAAGTCCCCAAATGATGTGCACATCCTATGGAAGGGCCTCGCTGAGACAGATGCCTGGTGCCAGAGCCATGGCCTCAAGCTCAATGCCAAAAAGTGCAGTGTTATCCCCTTTGGTAAAAACTCTGTACCCATGAACTAATATATAGGCAGCAATCTACTTAACACCGAATGTGTGATAAGAGACCTTGGGACCCAGGTGGACAGTAGTCTCTCCTTTGATAGTCACATCACCACAGTAGTCAGGAAGTCCTTCTACGTGGCACACCTCATCATAAAAGGGTTCTCATCCAGGAAAAAAGAGGTCATTGTTCCCCTCTACTCGACACTCATTAGACCCATTATAGAGTACAATGCCCCTTTTGGAATGTACCTCACAAGATATCTGCAGTAGCTGAAAAGGCCACAGAAGTACCTCACAAAGAGGATTACTAGCCTCAAACAAATGCTCTACACTGACCGCCTCAAAAAACTCCAGATTTACTCCGTAGCATATCGCCTACTCTGAGGTGATCTCTGCCTAACATATAAAGCTATGTCAAACCCAGAGCTGTTGGACATGCTACACCTAAAGAAATCCCAATCCCTCTAAGCTACATGTTCTAGGGACCTAAACCTTGTCACCACAATAAACAGGACATGCTGGAGGGATAGATTCCTGTCCCAGAGACTTCCCATACTTTGGTACGGGCGACCCATCTATGTCAAGCAAAGTTCTTCATTAGCACTCTTCAAGAAAAATCTTGATGAGTGGATGGGAAATAGGAAATACACCCCGGGGATCACTTCTGTGTCTCTGCTTGACAGTGGCACAGGAAAATAACTTTCTTGGGTGGCGTAAGCCAGGGAACCTTGTTGGCTAGGCTTACATAGGCCCTTGGGCCAGTAGCCTAGTACCTACGTATGAACTATCACCCTATAAGCCTGACTAGCCTGGTCTGCAAGGCCATGGAGTGCATCATCATGGAATTCATTAACAGAGACATTGGGAACCTTCAAACATTGGACCCTACCCAGTTTGGCTTTGCTAAGGGCAGATCATGCCTCCTAAACCTGGTGGACTTCTTTGAGACAGTTACCAAGGCTTTAGACGAGGGAAAGGAGGTCCACACAGGCTACCTAGACCTCGCAAAGGCTTTCAACACCATTCTCCATTCTGGTATTATAGACAAGCTCACCAGCCTGAAGATAAACCCCTACGTCACGAGATGGGTTGCCAGTTGGCTCATGGATAGAACCCACATGGTGAGAGTTGCAGGCTCTAGGTCCGACTCTAAACCAGTTACAAGTGGCATCCCCCAGGGCTCAGTCCTGGGACCCCTCCTGTTTGGTATATACTTCTCGGAGGTACAGGCAAGCACAGGAGGACTATGGTTGACCAAGCAAACTTGGGGCCATAACTGACTCTCCAGCTGATACAGACATCCTTCAGAAGGGTCTCACTGAGATGGATAACTGGTGTCAAAATCATGGCCTCAAGCTAAATGCCAAAAAGTGCATAGTCATCCCCTTTGGAAAAAACAAAGTACCCGCGAACTACCACATACTTGGTAGTCCCCTAAATACAGAAAATGTAATAAGGGATCTGGGGACCCATGTAGATAGTAATCTCTCCTTTGATAATCATATTGCCAAGGTGGTTAGAAAATCCTTCTATATGGCCCACCTAATCACAAAAGGGTTCACATCTAGAACAAAAGAGGTTATTGTGCCCCTCTACTCATCATTCATCAGACCCATCATAGAGTACAATGCCCCATTTGGGATGCCCCTTATAAGACACCTGCAACAGCTGGAAAGACCACAGAAGTACCACACCAAGAGGATTACTGGCCTCAAACATATGCTCTTTGCAGCCCAACTGAAGAAACTCCAGCTGTACTTGGTTGCATACCGCTTACTCAGAGGTGATCTCTGCCTGAAATACAAGGCCGTGTCCAACCCAGAATTGATGGACATGCTCCACCTAAAAAAAACAAATCTCCAAGAGCCACATACTCTAGGGATTTAAACCTCACCAGAATGATAAATAGGACGTGCTGGAGGGATAGATTCCTGTCCCAGAGACTCCCCATGCTTTGGAACAGGATTCCAATCTACATTA
>NC_056739.1:872303051-872323051 GCF_019279795.1 Protopterus annectens | reverse complement strand
ATATATATATATATATATATATATATATATATATATATATATATATATATATATATATATATCTAAAGAACTATCTCTTAGCTAGGTGATTTGTAAAAGCTGTATAAGTGTACATCAGTTGCACAACAAATAATGACACAAACTCATCTTTAAATATGTTACTGTCTTGTTTTGATAAGTTCCCTGATACAGTTAGACCAGAAATGCATATAAACCATCCAAGAATCAGCAGTTTTAAACAAACCAGATATGAAACCTTTTTACTAGGTAGCTACATAATAGTACGTTTGCAAAACAACACTGCGAGGTGAACAGTTGCAGTTTATATAAAATAATTGTCTCTTGTTTTTCAGTAGCATTGTAACAAGCTTGCAGTTGGACAGCAAATGTTGTACAGCAACCTCACTTTTAAAATACATTACTAGCTGACTTATTCTGACAAGCACACCAATGCAGTGAAATACAAACAAGCATATGTATACACAACATCCATGACAATCTTTAGTAGAAATTCTTCAGGCAACATCCTTCCCAAAGCTAGGTGCTGTACATCCAGAACATATGAAAGTATGGGCAGTTGATTCTAGTTTCTCCTTATCTTGCTGTTTTAATGACATGCCCCCCCCAAAAAAAACAACTTTTATTAATTCGGTAGTTGCAGGTGAAGTAAAATAAGATCCTAATTGTTTTGACCTGATTTTAAGTTGAATGTTACTTTACCTGACATTACTACAATGCAGTATTTTTTTTTGCTTACTTAATTATAGTCAATTATTATCCTATTATCCATAATGATAAAAGGAAGCACTCAACCTTTGTTCATAACACTTCATCTTGCTCATAATCATTAGGTATTCTTTAACTCAATTCATCCATCTCTTTTCTAGATGCCTTCATTTTCTTTCGTCTTCTTCCCAGCTGTATCAAATCTTCTTCACCAGATTGTCTTCTGCTTTCCTGCACGTGTTCCTGAACCACAATCTTTTCTGATGTCCTCATTTTTTCTTCTGTCTCACAGTGTGCATCCTACCACCTGTCTCAGGTACTTCATCTTCATCACCACAAGCTTTCTGAAATGCTCTTCCTTCACTGCCCATGCTTTTGTATGATACAGTAGTACTGGTCACACTGCTATTTTGTACACCTCACTTTTCAACTTCTTTGGCATACTTCTGCAACATACTACCCTATCACTCTCTGCCAGTTGGCTGCAGTCCCTCTGATTCTAGCTTTAATTTCCTCATTCAGACTTCTATTTTCCTCAACCGCCCCTCACAGATAATTGCAGCTGTTAATCTCTTCCACTATTTTCCCTTCTATCTCATTTTTCAGTTTCTTCTAATTTCCCCAATTTGCTACCATCACAACTGTCCTATTTGTACTCAGTTTCATCCCATGTGCCTTCAGTTTTGCATTCCATTCCCCTATAATTTGGTGAAGTTCTTTTTCAGAGTCTGCCTGTAATGCCATATCATCTGCATACAGCAGATTTCTTGATCTGTCCCCTCTGACCTCTTTGCTGATACAGTCCATCACTAGTATGAACTGTGCCCTGATGCACACCGACTCCCATTGGGATTCCGTTTACAAGTCTGAACATTGCTCATAACTGTGTCACAGGGTCCTTCTCCATAGCCTGCACCAAATACACCAGTGTTTCTGATACTTCAAACCATTGTAGGACTGCCCAAAATTCCTTTCTTGGGAACTTGTCATATGCTTTTTCCATGTCTAGGAATGCCCAATTGGACTCTTCCTCATTTATAGCTGTTTCTCAACTGTGTGTCTCACTGTAAAAATCAAGTCAGTTGTATTGCATCCTGACCTGAATCGGAAGTGGCCACCTCGCATCTTACTTTACATTCATTTATCAATCACCTTCTTCTGCACTTTCATGCAGTCTGACAGGAGTTTGATACCTGTATACTGCCCTCTGTTATGAATGTCCCCTTTGTCTTGTACATTGACACACAAATGCTTATTTTCCAGTCATTTAGGATATACCTTTCTCTTCATACTTTACTGAGTATTCCCTGGAGCCATTCCTCCCTTAACACACCCAGCATCTTTGTTCATAATAATTAGCCCCAACCACATTTTTGGTGACTTGCAAGAAGTAGTCCAGGTTACTTACCAGAAACAAACATCCCATTTTCTGTGAAACCAACCTTTCTGCCACTCTTTATTGTAGCAGAACAAGGGTAAGAGCAGGTGGAAACCTAGCTAAGCTACAGAAACTAGTAAGAATTAAATTAAGAACTTCCTGTGGAAAAGGTAGCAATGTCCCAATCCACACAGTATCTGTAGGCACTCCAAGTTGCAAAAGATAAGCATTTGTCACTGAGGCTTTGCTGTTAAATTGGACCTTTTTATCTAATTAAATATATCTATAGAAAAACTTGTACAGATCATAGGCATGAGACTCGTGGATTAAACACAACAGCCTTTCACTGATACTGTCACTCTTCCAAGTGGCCTTTTATTCTATGATGTTTCAGATGCATGAAGAATTGAGTTTAGAATGCAATATGTTTTAAAGCCACCTTTCATTTTTTAAACCCCTTAACTCCCAGAGGGCCTTATATAATGATATGAACTGAAGAACAAAGGTACTATCAGAAAATATTTTGTTTACTTTCCATTGGTATTCATCTCTTTCTTTATTAATTAATTCCAGCTCTGCTTCTTGAGCTGATCAGTGATTAGGAGATTTTCTATTTGTATTAAAAGTATTTATCTCCACAAGAGCCATGGCTGGATCATTCTTTAGTTATATTTGCATTTTTTGCAATCTTTTGCATGTCCTTGGTATTTGTCTTGCTCATTTTTGTGGTGTTATTTTTTTTTCTTTGCATGTTATCCATATCTTGTCCCCAAATGGCCTTTTTGACAAGGTTGAGGGCATCTTTACCATGTTCTTTCATCATTAGTTTGATGTAGCTGCAAATAAGATTTTTCATGATGAATTTAAAATGGTCTAGCTACAGTCTTTAGAAAATCTTTCTCTTTGCACAAACTGTGCCCTTGGACTTGAGAGCATGATTCTACATGATCACTTTATTTCTGAATATGGGTGATGTATCACAGAAGCCCATAAAAGTACTTTGAGCTGCTTTGTGGTGGCTGGATACTTTAAAATAAGGGAGGACTGTAGAAAACAACTGAATGGACTGGGATAACAGGAATGCAGTGGAACTAGATTATAACAGGTCAATGGTTGTTCAGTTGTGATCAAAGAACACCTAGCGTCAGTCACATTCACCCACAGTCTTCCTCAGTATCCATTTAGTATAACCACTTTATTAACTATATGCAATTCAGATGGCTGTTTGTGATCAAATAAATACATAATAATAATAATAATAATAATAATAATAATAATAATGATAGTAGTAGTAATGGCCACAGTAATGTATTCCAGTTTGTTTTACTCAGTCTTGCTGACACAGATTGACTGTTTAACTGTGATCAAATGATGGCAAGAGTCAATCAGTTTGATCCACAGATTGCCTCCTTGGCCACCAGTTACAGCCACTTTATTGAATGTGTACATCTCAGACTAAGTACAAATGAATGAATGAGTATATAAATAATGGCCACAGTAATGTATTTCAGTGTGTTGCTGTCAGACACATACAATGCAACCCATCACAATTGCCCACATGCATGCACATAGAGACAAACACATACACAGACTACAACTACTTTATTGACTCTGTATACTTCAGTTGTCTGACTGTGATCATGTGAATCAATATGTACATAAATAATGGTTACAGTAATGTATTTCAGCTTTTCTTTGTCACATATATACAGTACAACCCATTTCAGTCTTCCTTTAGGCATACATTTCTGCATGCATTCATACACACACACACACACACACACACACACACACACACACACACACACAGACAGACACACACACACACACACACACACACACACACACACACACACACACACACACACACACATGGCTAAAGGACTGCCTGTATTTCAGGATTATGCCTACTTGTTCTCCAAATTGTGCAGATACACTGAGATCTGGTAATAGGACATCCTGAGCTACTGGCAAAGAAATAATACATTTGAAAAGGAGAATTTTACCTAATCTGCAAAAGTCTGCTGATATCACAGATACTGCAACATGGGGTTGTGGAAGAGATTATGCTTAGCTTTCCATCTCTTTCTGAAATGGTATGAATATCTGTGTTAGTTAACTTAGATAAAGTCAAAATAAATTCACCATTAACACATTTCATTTAAATACTTTCTTATTTTTTTATTTATGTACCTTTCACATTAATATACAGTATAAGAATAATGAGTGAGTGTTTCTGTTTTTGTGTATGTGGGGATGGGGGAGGGCCTATTCCACCAAATATACATAGCTTATGTAAAATAACTGACATTTCACTATGCTTAAAGAAAGTTTCATTTTTTTTCTCTTAGCAAGGTAATGAATTAAAACATTGTAATAATGTGATAACTAGTAGAAATAATTTAACCAAATGTAAACTTTATACAATATGTGCAAATGCCTAAAAAAACTTAACTATTACATTCCTAGAGTGATAAATAAGGAAATATACAAACAGCTTTGATTTCTCATTAAAAAGAGTAAGGACCTAGCTGAAAAATGTCAATGAGAGATATCACTTTCATCTTCCAAGGATTGTTGATGAAAGGCTTAGGATGGATCCTGTGTTGTTTAACTTTGATTTGCTTATGAACTGTTTCCATTAGGAAAGATAAAAAGTCTTCATAAAGTCGTGCAGCAGTGGAGTTCCATTTTCTAGTTTTACGTTTCCTTGCAACTGCAAGTATAGTCCAAAGTAGAGAAAGGTTATCATTATTCAAGGCAAGGCTATCATTAATATTAAACAAAATTAAAGATTTTGATAATGAAAATGAGTCAGAAAACAAAGCTTTTAAAAAATCATCTAAGTCACACCAAAATTGTTTTAACATAGGACAGTTATAAAAATATGAAACCAGCAAGCTTTACATTCTTGCATGCATCTCCAACAAGAGATATTCTTGTTTTTACCAAACTTAGCTAGCTTATTTGGAGTTAGGAATGCTCAGTGCACAAATTTCCAGGTAAATACATGCCAATAATGTGACCAAAATGTAAGTTTGATGGATGATAAAATTTGAGATTTGTTCTCATGAGACAAACAAGAAATATGACCCATAGTAATATGATTACAATATTTGTTTATCTTATTTTATATTTTATTAAGATTTTATATACTTTTGAAGTTAGATTTACAATTCTGGATTTATTGTAGATAATTCCATATAAATAATTTATCAATTTAGGTGGTTCTTAAAAAATGAGTTACTAAGGATTTTACAAAGATCATAGAATTTGCTATCATAGTTTTTAGCAGTAACTAGTCATGAGAATCAAAATCAAAATTCTTTATAAGACTGCTGCAATCTGCTGATCTCTGCAAAACTAAAAGTAGATTTTTTTCACTGTTTGTTGTACTTCTAAACTGCATTTTTACTATATCACTGCTTATTTGAACTTTTTTTCTGAAATTGTTGCACTTTGCTGTAGCACAGAGTAGATTCAGACTTGCTGAATCTAGTTCTGTTTGTATAACTTGAGCACGTTTGTCATATATTTTGCCATTCGTTTGAAAGAAAAACTGTTATACAAAGAGTCTTTATTCTTAAATATGATACTTTGATCCCTATGGGACTGAATGGAGAGGTTAATTGGAAGTATTTCATTTAACTGTTTGAGTGTATTATTGATTGATTGAGTTTTGCGTTTTTTGTATAAAAGGTAGCACATTTTAGCTGAATTTTGTAACTCCTGGAAGATTTTGTACAGAGGCACTAGAGAATAAAATACTTTTGAGTCTGAACCAGTGGTCTTGATCAAAATCCTTTATAAGTCTGCTGCCATCTGCTGATCTCTGCAAAACTTAAATAGATTTTTTTCACTGCATATTGTACTTCTGAACTGCATTTTTACCATATCACTGCCTATTTGAACTGTTTTGTTTTTTTTTCTGAAATTGTTGCACTTTGTTGTAGCATGGAGTAGATTCAGACCTGCTGAATCTAGTCCTATTTGTATAACTTGAGCACTAAACCAGGCCATCTTTTGTCAGAGAGGGTTCCCCTGCACCCTAGTGACAAGAGTATGCAGTTAAAACTCATCTGTTTGAAGGCTGCTGGAACAGGGCTCAGTTCTGAGCTTTTTTATTGGTTAATTTGTTTAAATCAGTTTGCCCTTGTTTGCTACATAAGCACCATGTTTTTGAAGGTTTTCACTTGTTTGTGCATGACATACAGCCATGCAGCAGTGGTTACCATTGGCACTTATAGAAGCAAACACTTTTGCCTACAAATTTTCCCTTAGTACTCTGCTGGTGCTCCATCTGTGAGTTCTCACGTTTGTCCACTTCTCCTTTCCTCTACTTTACCTGGTCCATCCTGTTCTCTCCCTGTTTTCTGAACACATCCATGTACTTGCCATTATGAACAGACAACTTCTCAGAGTTTCTCCAGCCAGCCTGGTCGACATGGGCATCCTGAAGCAATGTAGCAATTGCCTAACGTACACTGGCAACCCACTTCTTCTAGTCCACACAAATTCATTATGTGAGAGATGCATCAATACCAAGAATCTAGAATCCAGGCTCTCTCACTCACCAGTCAGTTCATCTGATACTAAGCAGGTTATCATTATGCCAACTCACCTCCTGCACCTACCAAACCACCAACACATAAACCTACATATGCAGAGGTCCTAACAAGAAGCTTACCTAAACATCAGAGACCTCCCAAACACAAGCACACTTTACATAATACATCCTCTGCAGATCATGGTATACATAATATACCACACACCAGTGTCTCACCAGTCAAGTCCCTAAGGCATAACACAAAAAACAAACATCTTAGTGATAGGTGACTCAGTTGTGAGACACGCACACATGCCCTTCTTACCAGGATGGATAAGGAAAAGGTCACAGTCAGCGGTCTGTCAGGTGCCAGGCACCACCACATCACACATGCAATGAAGTCTCGCAACAATAGGCATTATTATAACTCCATCATAGTCCATGTTGGTGTGAATGCCTTGAGATGTACCTCATTGGACTATATGAAGTGAGATATGACTGACCTCTCTGATTATGTGTCTCCGGCAGATATGTCGCTAGCCTTAAGCAGCATTTTACCTTTGCCTAGGATGATACCCCAATACAAAAAAAAATGATTGACTTCAACAATTGGCTTAGTTTCTAGTGTCACTCAAAGGGGATCCAGTATCTGTCAGCCTGGGATGACATGGTCGACAGACCTTGATGCTTTGCCAGAGATGGTCTTCATCAGTTACCCTTGGGATTTCGGTTACTGACTAAGGCTTTTGCCACCCCCATAGTGGTTTTTTTAGAAAATGTCCCAAGAACAAAATTCCCAACGTAAAAATACCCTCTAAAAACAACCTCAAAGTTATGCTGCTAAATGTGAGGAGTCGTAACCAGAAAATGCACTCACTGTAAGCAGTCCTCACCTTGGAAGATGCTGACATTTGTGCAGTCACTGAGACCTAGTTTAAAGTTGTGGAGAGCACCCCATCTATACCAGGTTACATTTCCTTCCACACATTCAGATCACAAGCTGAAGGCATGAGAACTAAAGAAGGCGGTGTATCAATATTCATTAAAGATAAATACACCTCTTGATGGGTTAAACAGCACGATTTCTTTGAATTACTTCAGGTACAATTGACTGTAAGCAAGATCCCTCTTCAGGTCATTGCCAGCTATAGGACCCCTCCATGAATCAGGACATCCACTCAGCCTACTTGGATCTACTTGAGTCAGTAAAGATACAACCAAACACCCAGGTTTTGGGTGACTTTAATTTCCCGTCCATTGACTGGGTAAATTATGTGTGTTCTAACTCACTTGCCAAAAGGTTCATGGACTTTAACTCCAGTGCTCTGGGCCAGCTGGATGATACACCCACAAGGGGCTCAAACATCCTGGATCGGGTGTTCCACAACATGGGGGACCACTGTGCCACCCCAGTGTGTGGCCATCCCTGGTGAGATCTGACCACAAATCAGTCTTGCTAGAAGTAACTATAACACAAGACTCCCCCTTAGAAATAAATAGACTAAAAAACTTCTCCATGGCCAGTTACAACCTCTTATGTGTTAAGTACGAATCCAAATTAGCTTCCCTAACTAAGGATAACCACAAGGCATTCTTTATTTACATCCGTAACCTCAAAGGTAAGGCCCAGATTTGTGCTGAACTTCTAGCTAATGGTATTGCATATATAGAACCTGTGGATATAGCAAACCTGCTGGCTGACAGGTTCAGTGAAAACTTCACTCCCCTGTCCCCGCCACATATAACTCAAAGCATCCCTAACACCTGTTCCCCACTTAGTATCTCTGAGGAGCAGGTCTTAAATGCCTTCTCCAAGGCCAAAAATACAGCCTCTAGGGGACCAGACAACATCCCGGGCTGTTTTCTACATGGATTAAAACAGGGATTAGCATCATAATCATCATTGGGCACACTTTTTAATCACAGTCTAAGCACTGGCTTTGTCACAGTGGAATGGAAAAACAGCTAGTGTCATCCCTTTGCTCAAAGGGGGTGCATCCATGGACCCTGGAAACTATAGACCCATTAGCATGACCAGCCTTATCTGCAAGGCCATGGATTGAATCATCATGGACCTTATTAAAAAAGATATAGGAAATCTCCAAATGCTTGACCCCACCCAGTTTGGCTTTGTTAGGGGGAGATCATGCCTGTTAAACTTGGTGGATTTCCTCGAGACAGTCACCAAAGCCCTAGATAAGAGCAAATATGTGCATATGGCCTACCTATACTTAACCAAAGCCTTTGACACAATCCCCCACTGAGGCATCACTGATAAACTCATCCAGCTGGGTATCAACCCATATATTGTCAGGTGGATTGCAAACTGGCTCACTGATAGAACTCATACTGTCAAAATAGAGGACTCCACCTCCTCCAGCAGACCCGTAACCAGTGGTGTTCCACAGTGATTAACTCTGGGACCCCTACTGCTTGGAATCTACTTCTCTAAAGTACAGGCTAAAACTAAAGGACTGTGGCTGACAAAGATTGCTGATGAGTGCAAACTGGGAGCGATAACTGACACCCCTAGTGATGTCAACATTCTGCAAGAAGGTCTTACGCTGGCTAATGAATGGTGCCAAAATCATTGTCTTAAACTTAATGCAAAAAAATGCATTATCATCCACTTTTTTAATTTCTTCAAGTCTTTTGGTTTTCTGTTACCACAGCAGGAATAGGCGCCATTCCTAAGTCAAAGTACGATTAAAGTTCATGAAATTAGTATTGTTTCAATCTTTGATGTTAGACAGAAGTGCTCTTCACAGCACTAGTAATGTGTCCAGTAATGACTCCTGCAATTCGTATGGAGTTACATATATGGGTAACATATCTAATATGATTGTAGATTAATTTTTATAAGACCCATTGCTCCTACTACTATTAAAACTGTCTGAGTATCTTTCTTCCACATTGCTTTCATTTTTGCCTGCAAATCCTGATATTTTATGACTTTGTGTATCTCTGTATGCAATACATTGTAGTCACTGTGTGTAACGATTTCAGTGATCAATGCTACTTTTGTCTTCTTTTCATTAACCACTATATGTTTCCAGTGTTTTTCAGCTATTTCAGTACCATAATGTTTACACAATCCCCAGTGCAACAGTCTTGCCACATTATTATGCCTTTCAGTATACAGTCCTCTTACCATTAGTATGTCACAAACAGCAACAAGGTGTGCAACTGTTTCCACTTCTGTTTTACAAAACCTAGATTTGTCTGTTTCTCCCACATGTTCAATGGACTTTTTAAACCAACGTGTGTGTAGCCCACTATCTTGGGCCGCGAATATTACCCTTTCATCCTTTGGTTTGAATTCGCCTCTCATTAACCATTCCTGCATTTAATCCTGATAAACATGGGGTTCTTCCGGAAGTTTTCTACACTTTCAACTATATTTGTGCATTTTCCAGATTTCTTGCCTTCTCATTCCTTCACCTTATAGTCTTATTTTTGTTTTTTGGCACATTCAGTTGCCATTTGATTTTTATCTACTTCTGGTTTGATTTCCATCCCAGCTTGACGTCGTTATGCTTCTGCTAGACAAAGCAGGGAAGTCATCTTAGATTTATTCTCCTCGTGTTTTAAAACTTTCACTAAGTTTGGGTCCTGTGAGGTCAGCAGATATGTGTGCAGTCCCACGATTGCAGATCTATACACGTAATCAGTTTCAATCAGGCCCATACCTCTTCTGGAATGGGGAATATATAATCTTGGTATGCACTGATTTTTTATAAATCATTCGGTGAGCATAAAGTGTTCTTTTTGTTTTCCTATCTAATCTATCCAATATATTTTGGGGCCAGTCAATCACTCCAAAACTGTAAGTTAGGACAGGAAGAGCAAATTGCTTTATAACTTGAATTTTGTTCCAAGATGTTAATGCTGCTTTCAGGATTAATTTAAGTCTTCTAAAATATTCCTTAGTAAGTTTTATTCACATTTATTCATGTTTTATTGTTGATCCTTCATCAGTTCCCAAATATTTATACACTCCCAGTTGCTCAAGTTCTTTTATATCACATTCTTGTCCCAAACTGATGCTTTCCTCATGCTGCAGTTTTCCTGCTTTAAAGGTTTCTTTCACATGCTTATCAAGACCAAATGGCATTCTTATATCATCTGAAAAAGTTTTGACTACTTGCAGTTGTGCTTTCAGTTCCTCCTCTGATAGCTATACAGTTTTAAATCATTGATAAAGAGAAGATGAGAAGTCTTTGCACTTCGTTTCTTTCTAGGAGACAAATTGTAGCCATGGCCTAACCTGTTAAGTAGACAGCTTAATGGGTTAAGGGAAAGACAGAACAGCAGAGGTGACAGGGAGTCACCCTGGAATATCCCCCTTTGGATTTTTATCCCTGGAATTATAATTTGGCCTTTATCATGGCTTAATTGCAAAGTGGTCTGCCACTGTTTCATGGTCACTGTAATGTAGTCGATCAGTGTAGGGTGTATCTTATACATTTTTGAGCACTCTTTTATCCATGAATGTGGGATAATATCACATGCTTTTTGTAGTCAATCCATGCCATACTTAGATGCCTCCCCTTTTTACAGTTCTCCATTATGACTTTATTTAGGAACAGATGATCCTTTGTTCCATATGACTTTCTTTTATTGCCCTTTTGTTCTATTGCCACCATTGAATTTTCTTCTAAATAACTAAAAACTCTGTCGGAAGGTAAGTTATTGGTCTATAATTTTTATGGTAGCTTGCAGGTTCACTCTTATGTAGGAGCATTGTTTTTCCTGTTGTTAGCCAGGCTGGTGTCTGTTCAGGGTGCGCATATAAACACTTCTTACTCATGCTAAATCTCCGTGCAAAGATGCGAATACTTTTAACCAGAATTTGGTACTACATCTGGGCCTGGCGTTTTCCAATTAGAGGCTTTTCTTTTTGTATCAATCTCTCTGGCTGTTACTTCCCCTTTGGCAAGGGTGATGTTCCTGCAAACTACCACATCAATTGCAATACCCTAATCACACAGTCAGTGGTGACAGATCTGGACACACAGGTTGCCGGCAACCTTAGCTTTGATCACCATGTCTCCACAGTGGTAAGAAGGGCATTTTATATTACTCATCTCATAAGTAAGGACATTGTCTCCAGAAAAAAAATTTGAGTTCTTTAACAGTGTTGCCAAAAAGTAAAAATTTTAGCTTCTCAAAAAATATGTGTTGTTATGGACTTTATCAAAAAATGGTGATGCTAAAGGGAATTAAAGTTTCAAACCACATTTTAGTATTGACATTAACAAGAATACATTTTTAATTAAGTATAGAATTTATAAAATTAAATTTTGTAGGTATAGAAACATTTTATTGTGTAATATAACAAAGACAATTCCAGAATATATTAGTGTGATCTTTTAAGGAAAAGTTAGCTGAAAGATTATTATCATTTTGTAAAACTGTTAAATGTAAAAATCTCCAGTTAGAAATATAATTTGGATCTACCAATTTCAAAATGATTTTGAATATTGAAGCTTTGATATAGGTTTCAATATCTGGGAAATTAATTCCTCCCTAATCCCATGGTGTGATGTTATGAAGAAAAGCTATTCTATTTCTGTTAGGGAACCAAAGGAATTTTAATAAAATCTTATTTATGTCATTAATAAGATGTTTTTCTGGGAAAATAGGGCTTGATTTATATATAGTATTTTGGGTAGAACAATCATTTTTATTAATTGAAGTCTGTCTTTAAAAGAGATAGAACATTTATCCATTTATTAGTAATGTTTTTGGTATTTTTTATAAAGTTATAAGTAGCTGTTATTGTTTCTCTTATAGAACTAAGCAGGACTTTACCCAGATAATCATGAGAATTTGTTTGTTTTCCAATAATGCAATTTTTACAAATTTGTACTTTCTTCTTTTTGTTTAATATCATGATTTTGATTGATTAAAGTGAAGCCCAGAGATAGATTTAAACACATTTATTGAAGATTCCAATTCTGAGAGAATTACTCTTGAGGTAGGTAATGTTAGCAAAATTTCATCTGCAAATAGCATAATTGTGGAAGAATATTGATTATGCACATCAAGCCCATTAATCCTCAAATTATTTCAGATTAGAATAGCAAAGATAGCATTAGCAAAAGCAAATAAGATAGGAAATAAAGGGCAACCTTGTTTAGTACCTTTGGTTTGAGTAATGCATTCTGAAGTAAAATGACCTAGTTTAATATAAGCTAAGTTAGTATTATAGACAAATAAATGAAGGGGAATCAAATACATTTAGAACTCTAAATAAATAATCCCAATTTAAGGAGTCAAATGCCTTTTCAATATCTAAACCAATTATCAAGGCCTCTTCATTTTCCTTATTTAAGGAATCAGTAAGGGTTAATATTCTTCTAATATTATCATGCGTGTGTCTGTTATGTATAAAACCGACTTGATCATCATTGATTATATGAGCAAAGGGTTGTTTTATTCTATCAGTGATAATAGACATGAAAATCTTATAATCATTGTTTAGAAGAGAGATGTGTCTGTGAGAGCTGAAATTGAGGATTTTTTTTTCTCTTTTTGGAAAGGGGTGATTAATAAATATCTCCAAGAAGGAGGAATCTTTCCTTATGATGGAATTTTGATCAAAGTTTTATAAAATAATTATGTGATAGGAGGGGAACATTTATAGACTTCTATTATTATACAGTCCATTCCTGGAGCTTTGTTGGTTTTTAATTTTTTTTATAAATTTTATCTGTAATTTCTTTATATGAAATTTGTGCTTCAGGTTTACTTTTTACTTCTACTGGAATATTCGTAATACTAAGAGATTCTATATTCAACTTTAAAGCATCAACATCTGGATTAACAACTTTATTATGAAGAATATAATGATATTTAAAAGCATCAAGAATGTCTCCAATGTCTGATAGGTTTTCTTTAGTACCTTCATGTCTTATTTTTGCAATATTGTAAGTTTTTAAATGCATTTTAATTCTCATTGATAAATTAATCATATATTTAGGTGATAAAGAATAGGCGTTCATTTTAATCTTTCCATTGCCAAGTTTGCTTTATGAAATAAAATATCAAAATCTAGCTTGTTTAGTTCTTCTATTTTTATATTAGATTCTTATTTTTGGAAAATTTGGATTTATCTTTACGGAGTTGAGATTAAGTATTTTATAGTCCTAAGACCCATTCTTTAATTTTATTCTTATACCAACTAAACAGTCTACCATAAATGTAATATTTTTAGGAGTCCCAAATCATAACTATACATTGACATCTGATGTTGTATTTGTTTCACAATAAAATTTAATTCCAAGGTTAACCATGGTTTGGAAACTTTGATTTTAGTTTTGGAAGATGGGATTCTAGTTGAAAAGGATAATCTTTTAAAATCTGATTGAAACTTAAAGATATGGGCATCGTGATCAGATATAGGACATAGAGTTATAATAAAATGTGCAATTCTAGAACTCAAATCATGGGAAACTAAAACTCTATATATTCTTGTTTAAGTGCCATATTTATGATCCTAGTGAGGACATAGTAAATATGTTGTATCCTTCATCTTAAATGTATAAAAGTAAATTAAGAGAATCAATCTATTTTTTAAAGACTTTTGATGTGGAAGAAAGTGTTAATATTGAAGAAAACCAAAAACTAACACGATGGTTGTAACCCAGTGGTAAAAATTCAATAAATGCGGTAAACACATAAAACCACTGTTTGTCATTGGAGGTAAGAGCTTTAATAGTTTTAAAAACAATAAGTGCTTTTGCTGATAAATTCAGCTTCTTCAGACCATAACAGCACACAATAAAGCACAAATAAAAACATAAGGTTTAAAACTTTCAACCAATAAAAACACATCTTTCAAGGTGATCAAATAGCAATTCCAACCCCTACCTAAAACTCTCATTGTCATTCAAAGAGCCTCCTGGCTCTAAGCACTGGTCTCAGTGAAATCTTCCCATTAAGCCCTTTACATTTGTCTGATTGCAACTGTAATATCCAAAACAATTCCCTAAACTCTGTTTTATTAGATATATCTCCTAATCTCATATCTTCCATTACAACCTCTATGGCCATGAAGTTGAAACTATGTTCATCACTGGTATCACAATATGTTTGGAAAGTGGATTTCTTATGTCACATTGCCTAATACTCCTCATATGTTCCTTCACCCTCTCCATTAACATCATATTCATCTTACCTATGTAAAAACTCTGACAAACAATCTATTGGGCCAAATAAATCAAATTCTTGGTATGACAGTTTGCTGTCACCCTAAACACACATTCCTTCCCAGTAGATGGATGTATAAATTTATTTCTAACATTGATAAAAACCACAGAAGTTACAACTACCACAGGGACTAGTACATTGATTCAAATTCAGATTATGTTTTTTCCTTGGGTCCATAAAATAACCTTTTAAGAGATTTTTTTATTTTTAAAAAGTCTTAATATTCTTTTATTACTAGTGTTGGAGTCTTCTAGACTACAGTTAAAATCTCTGTCTAGTATTAAATTACCTTTATAATTGTTAATAATGAGCTCTAGATGTTTTTAGTGATATTTTCCCCATACCAGGAAACCAATAGATGTTGACCAAAGTCCATATCTTCCTATTAAACTTTAAAATGGTGAAGAGACTGTCTTGATCTTCATATTTATAGATTATTTGGAGGATAACAATGTTTTTCTTCCAAAGTATCATAATTTCTCTTCTCTTAGTTTTGTAAGAAGAATAAGTGAGATCTGAAGTTATCAGGATTCCAAAAAACATTTTCAGTTGTTTTAAAGTGAGTTTCTTGAAGGAAGACCACTTGTGCTTTGTTATTATTTAGATATATTAACAAGTTTGACCTTTTCCTTGGATTATTTAAACCATTAATGTTTAAAGATAATAAAGTTAAGTCCATATATTTATTTATCTATATAGGTAATTTGAAACAGTGTTAGTAATTATTACTAAATCCCAGTAACTCTCACCACCAAAAAATATGGTGGTAAAACAGAAATAATATGTTTTTTATAAATAAGATAAGACTATATATAACTAGAAAACTAAGAAGTAATAATTCAGACATGATGAGATAAAGAATGACAAAAATAATAAGAGTAACATTATTACAATATAAATATAAAACTTTAACATCAAACAAGGAATTATCAAAATTCCTAGTCCAATAGATAAACAAATGATCCATCAGACTAACCAATATAACTAATGAACTATGTCAAGTTGAGCTCTACAGACTGAGAAATAACTAATGAAGACTATATTACTGTAAGTAATTAAGGTAATTATAGGATGATGTTATGTAATCAAAACAGTAGAAAAATTTTCAATAATGTGGGAGTATAACTACGAAATTATTAATATAGGAAACTGACCTCATTAAGACAAATAAAATACTTGAATTTCTAAAAGACACCACTTAAAGATATATTTCAGGAGCATTTATTATCTGATAATTTTACTTAAGTATGTCTTGATTACGACTTATAATTAACAATTAAGTTGTTAGAAAGGAATGACATTACTGATAATTCTTAACGTGTGTAATGAAACTTGTATTCTCATCTTCTTCCAGTTATAGCATTTTTCCTTTCCTCTTCTCCCTTCTTTTCTTTCTTACTTTGTTAATGATGATATATGTTAGCTTATAAAATATTATGAAATCTAAATAATGTCAGTTGTACTGAACTTTTATAATCATAGAATTTATTATAAAGAATAAATACTGAAGAGGTTCTAGTCTGTATTAAAGAGATAATATAAATACATTTTCCAAGAATCAACTTTATATATTGACCCTCGTCATACCTCTCAACCTTTCAGCACAAAGTCTGCTCAAAGCCTAACATAATGGGAAGAAGAAAGGTCCAAAGTTAGGGATTGACTTCATACACTGTCTTAATAAATGCAAAAAGCTTCCAGGACAGCAGAACTTGTTCCAGCATCCACTTTGCCAAAGAAAACTAAATCTAAAACTCAAATGTGTGCCATTACTCAATGGGTCTAAATCCTAAATCACCTCAATAATTTGCTAGAAATCACTGATTTAATGAGAAGAGACCAAAAGGCAAAACCCTGGATGTTCTGCTAAGATTATGTTTATTAGATTAGGTTTATGGCCAATGTCTACTCAATCTCTGGCCACTGCCCTTGAAAAAAACTCTAGAAGGTACTTAGAGTCACCAAAGCAAATGTAGGTAATCAGCAGTAGCAATTGCACATTTTCAGCAGTGTGCTTCTCTTCCATCGCACTGCATCTGGTGATTCATTCTGGTTTATTTCACAGTTGTACCAATTTAAATTAAATATTCATTTAAACTAGTCCAACCTAAAATATCCTTTATGATGTTAGAATTTCATCCTTCTACACTTCAGATAACTTACAAACTGCCATTTTTTGACATTTAGCTATCAAAGAAATAAAATATGAATTAATCTTACTAGAAAAAACCCATACTGATAGACAATTGACCCACTAAGAGCCTTTGTTCTTTGCAATATTTCATTAATTATTGTAGAATTACCCCAGATATGTTACTTGTATCCTCATTTCACTTATTAATAAATAGTATCTGCAACTGCAGGTTTTTCTGCAGGTTAAAATCATTGTTAGGCTTCCTAATAATGCATTGCTAGGATGATAGGAAGAATCCTTCTCCATCTGCTAATATGTTCCACTAAAACAAGAAAACCCTTGTTAACCATAAGTCACAATAAATAAGTTGTGAGTTAATGTGATGACAGCCTTATTCTTTCCCACTGCTTTAAACACAACATGTACAGATTAATGTGTTTTGCACTGCTCACATTTTATGTCAGTAATCCTCACAGATTCCGAACCCTGGAAGAACATTACATAATTAGGCAGTATATCCCATTGAAAACCTTGTTTTTTTATATAATTTCAGAAGTGGATGGGTTTCTACATATAATTGATTACTTCACATTCAGGAAAGACTCCTATAGGTCAGGAGAGAGACTTTGCACACAAAAATGTGAATAGTTTAATCATTATTCATTTCTGAAATAGTTCTGAAGGAAATGAGTTAAACACAGTGCATAGTTATGCTTTCCATAACTGTCCAATGATAACTGGGTCACTAAATAAAAATTACATCATGACAAAATTTAACCCTAGCATTGTGTTTTAATTCCCCTTCTCAGTGAGATGGTAAAGTTACTTAATATACCACAATTTATAAGTGCTCATTTGTAGGAGGGAAAGGAAGTAATCGTGGTCCACGTGACACAGAAAGAGTATTATAACAGAAACTCTAATAGCTTCTCATTGAGTGCAGCACAGGCAAGGAAGCCTTGCATAATCAACAGTTGTGAACAAAGCACTCAAAATCTAAGATTAGTTCACGTAACATCTCTAGGCAAGTTTAGAGACCTCTAATTGAAATATCTTCTGAATATAATACTTGAGATGAAGTCAACACTTTTTTTTTATTCTTTTCTCTTTTAGACCAAGGCAGCAAACCAAAGAATGGAGAAAGAAAACAAAACAAAACAAAAAAAACAGACCCACACAACCCCCATAAGAGATGCAGCTCTCCCAACACCACCAAACAGAGCAAGTCACCACATAGCCACATAAAAAATCCACATAAATAAAACTCTTTGCTTCTGAACATACAGACAAAACTTGAACATGAGAAAATAAAGCAGTTAAGCACAATGAGCCTGAGTTCTTGCTTAATGAACTAACCATTTAGCAAATGTTTAACAAAACGAACTGTAGACATTTATTTAAACTATAAGCCAAAATACACGTTACTGTGATAATTAATATGTGGTTGAGGGAGAAATGCATTTGATGCTTCTTAAAGTTAAATAAACATGTGAGTTATTCACTTTAAACAGTAAATTGAAGAAAAACATTAATTTGTCTGGTTCTTACCAAGTTTGGTTGTTGGTGGTTGACGTTGTAAGCTCTGATAATAGTTCTTAAAACAATGAAGAAAATTTAACTAAGCAGAAGTAATTTAGAGGATGATGCTAACAGCTTTACTAGTATTCACAAGAATAGATTCTGTCTTTTGTTTCCTTTTTTTTTAAATCAGCCCATGAGTTTTATTTTTTCCAAGGCTCTTTTCAAGGAAGAGGATGACCAGTCCATGTCTTCTGGAATAGGAATAATATTGTTATTAATGATGAATGAAGAAGCTTCCTCTAGGTTATTGATGATTTTTATTTCATTTGACAAGTGTATTTTAATTTTAGCTGAATAGATTATTTGACCTTTAATATTATTTTATTTGAGGGGCCAGTTTTTTTCCTCATCTCCATTATTTTAGTTGAGTAATCATTGTCAAATCTGATTGAGTTCTGTTTACACTTCAAAAGGGCTTTGCTCCAAGCAGTTAAAAGTACTAGTTCTTTGTCAATATAAGATAAGAATTTTATTACAATGGATCTTGGTGGAGAAGATTATGATGATAATGCAGGTTTGCTTATAGCTCTGTGGGCTCTTTCAATACCATATGAAAGTCCATCTTGTAGATTTAAAATATCAGGAATCCACCATCACCTTCAGATTTCTTTTAGAAGACCAAAACCTCTGATGTTACATCTTCTTTCTATATTTTCCAGATCATCAGTTTTATTAAGAAGCCATGTATTATGCTTAAGACGAAAGTCAGTTTGGGATTCTTCCTCTTTTAATCTTCCGTCCATGTCATTCAAGGTAGTTTCCATGTCAGAGATTTTATTTTTTGTTGTTGAAGCAATTCTTTGAAAACATCTGTTTGTTTAAGGCAGCTCTCTCTAAGATTTTCTAAATTCTCTTGGAAACCATCCATTTTCAAAGATAATACCTGAAGAGTGGATGTCACTAGTTGTAAGTCTTTCCTCAAGGATGTGTCAGTGTGAGAATGCTTAGAGCTGATCATCTTCATTTGATAACATAGTCTCCAGATAATGACAGGAAAAGTTTTGTATATTTCCACCAAAGTCAGAAATAATGAAGTCAAGACTATTATAAATAAGTTATGAAAAATTAAAAAATATACATTTTCCTACATTCAAATATAGTTCTGCAGAGCTCTAAAATCTTGCTGTTTTTCACATGGGTATATTGGTGCCATCCACCCTGACATTTCACTATGGCTGGCAAGACAGACCCTTATCTATCTTGCCTTCCATCTACTTATGGAATGAAGTATATCTATATTTATTTAATTGACTAATGAATTTTTTTCACTTGCTACACATTTTTTTTATAAACTAGAATGGGAGTGTAAAACATAATGGGCAAGGGGCAAACAAAATGAAAAGTGGTAACACATGTTGAAAGACTAAAATATAAATGTCAGAATAGATTTTCTGTAGTAGAATTATTTCAGATATTATTTT
>NC_056739.1:872265551-872298051 GCF_019279795.1 Protopterus annectens | reverse complement strand
GTGTTTTTGTCTTTAGAGAGTGCTGTTTTTACCTGTGAACTTGTGATTACAGGGACTCTGCATCTTTCCTGTATGGATATGGGCCCTTTAGAGGGTGAGATTGGGGTAAAGTTAGCACTGAACCTCCCTATTTCTATATGTATATATATATATATATATATATATATATATATATATATATATTTGTATATATTCAAATATATATATATATATATATATATATATATATATATACATATACATGTGGGGGGGTATTTTAGTTTGGGCATTACTGACTACCTCTATCTATCAGAGACATGGGGGCCAGACCCAGAGTGAATTTCCAATTTCCCATCCATTAGTCAAGGTTAGGCTTAAACAGGGTTAGGGATGAATTCTGCTTCACATATATGGAGAACCTGTTCCAGAACATGGGGATCCTCTGAGACACATATCTGTCTTGTGAACATGTCTTATTTATGTCACAAGCAAAATTTAAATTCTTGGATCTTGTGGTCTTAATGCTGTTCATTTTGCAGAAGTGTAAAAGGTCCATCAGAGCTGGATCAGAGGATGCCTTGTATGCCAGCCATAGATTGCCTCTCAGTAACCTGTATGAAACCAAGTATAGAGATAGGGCTTTAAGGTGATCCATCTAAGACAATGTGTTTATGCCCTGGATTCTCCTAGTAAGGAACCTTGTGGGTATTCCAACTCTTGCATATGTCTGGTCAGGTACGTGCTGAAGGGGGCATTATACTCAATGACTGGTCTGATGTCACTATGATTTCCTTGGACTTCCATGCCATGCCTTTCTTATAAGTTGGGCAACACAGAATGATTTTCTTACTACCTTGGCCACATGTTGGTCAAATGCCAGATTACTGTCTCTATATGTTCCCAGAGCTGACTTCTAAGTCAGGTATTAGGGATATCTTATCAATGGAGTAATTAGCCTGGATGGAAGTTTTTCCAAAAGGCACTATAATGCATTTCATTGCATTGCATTTTAATCTGTCACTTAGACACCAGTCATTTATCTGTGTTAGACTTTCTTCAAAGATGTTTGTGTCATGGGGAGAATCTATGATAGCTCTCAATTTGCAGTCATCTGTGAATTTGGTCAGCCAAAGGACCTTAACATTAGCCTTTACCTCTGAGAAGTGGATGAGAAATAGGAGTGCTCCCAGCATGGAACCCTTAGGTACACTGCTGGTGACTGGTCTCTTAATGGAGATGGTCTCACCAGTCCTGACTTTCTGAGTCCTGTCTGTGAGCCAGCTGGCAATCCAGAGAGTTATATACTGGTTTATGCGCAGTTCAGTGAGTTTGTCAACTATACCCAAGTAGAATATTCTATTGAATACCTTAGCCAGATCCAGATAGGTAGTATGCACCGTTTTCCCCCTCATCCATTGCCTTGGTGACCTCCTCAAAGAAGTACACAGGACCATGTGTCAGGACCACTAGAATTACAGTGGTGCAAGACCATTTAATGGACAAATAATAGTATAACTGAGTCTGGCATGCAATTTAGAAATGAAAACATATAGAAGTGCTTACTGAAAGTGGTATTATTTTTGTAATATTTCTCATTAGAGTAATACGCTTAAAACTTTAGTTTGTTTCCATCTCTATACTGAGTATTCTTTACCTTTGATTTTAAATAGTAGCTACTGCATGAATCAACTGTTCATGTCTTGACATAAGTTAACTTTCCTTATTTTAAATTCATGCCAAGCGTAAGGCCAAGAAGGGGAGCAGGATGGACATAAGACAGAAAATAGGTAAACCCTGGTGTGGATCCCACACTGCAAAGCACCTAGTGAAAATCCATTATGCAAACTGACACTGCTTAATGGAATTAAAAGCAATCCTTTGTACATATCCTTTATAGACCCAGTAGTGTTGCTATGCATCTCACTACTGGGAAAAAAAAAACAATCCATTGGTTCCTGTAAATATGAACTCTCAAACATTTCAGCTTTGATTCATGGGCTCAAAAGAGTGCTAGTTAACTGTTTTGTGGCCATGAAAGATAAAACGTTTCTAACTTAGCCGTCAGTATGCAGAATAACTGTCTCTGTGAATGTTGTACTGCTAATGCTGTAAACTTATTATTGCCTTTCTTTTTGCAAAAGTACAGTAAAAACACTGCAAGATTCTGATTTAATGTACTTTATGAGAAGAAACATTATTTACCAAGTGGAGCGTTGACATTTTACTTTATGCGACTACGAAAGGCATTGTTAGCATATTTATGTGTGTATAACAAGTACTGCTTGTAATAGATACCAGACTGTGAGTGTACATAAAGGTAAGTTATAAAAACTACTGCACTAATAGAACATTGTGTTGTAATGTATTATTTATTTTCTTGTAGTTTCTGCCATAATACTGTTTGTGTAATATATATTAATGCACATAGATACAAAATCATATTTCTGTGAGTGAAGCCTTGACATTTTGCTTTTCACTTTGGAGGGGAAGGTCTTAAAGTATTTTAGATTAGTTTTGTTTTCTACTTCTTGCACTAATGCATGCTGCCTGCAGCTCTACAATATATTTCCCCCCATAACTTATAATATGCATTTCCTGTTTCTTTAAAATGTCATACATAAAATATATTGTCCCCCACTCTTATGTTAGCTGGCCTTCATCCCCGGTGACACTGACATAAGTATAATGTGGGGATATAGCCATAGACTTTAACATATGCACCACTGCACATGCATACATATATACATTTATTTATTTATTGTTAGTGAGTTTGTTTGTTTACTGGGATAGTCCACTGGGCCAAGATGAGCCCATTTTCAGTGGAGATGCAGGGATAAAAGCTCCATAAAAAAACATAAAGTATATATAAAAACGTATAGCATAAGCTTTTTACAAAGTATCTTAACCACAAATTACATGAAAGTATGAGAAATACATCAGCTATATAGAGTACACATTTTTACAAGGTTTCTGAACTTCAATTTATATAGAAGTATGTATAAAGTTGGACAATATCTACTAATTCTAGTAAATTATAGGAGTTATAAAATATGTCAAACAAGTGAAAATACAAAAAGGATGAGGGGCAAAATAAGGAAGTAATAGAAGCAGTGAGTACATAGAAGATATAAAACTTGTGAAAGAGAATAAGAAAGAGTAATGTAAATGCTAAAAGGAAAAATAAAGAGTGAGATGGGGTAGTTATATGATTATAATTAGGTAATCAGTGGAGGAAAAGTTTGCTAGTTGCATTAGGAGATGAAGGGAAAGATGGGAGGGTGCTGACAGCTAGGTTATGGAAGAGGGAGGTTTAGTACAATTCCAAGCTTTGGCTATTACCCAGGAGGAGTATAGCACTTGACCAGCAGGTAACCAGGGTTTATGGATTTGCAGAAGGTGTTGATGTTCTGATCTTAAGGACCTACTGGGATTATAATGGGTAAACAAGGAATTTAGAGCTGAACAATATAGGGGTTTGAAAAGTATTTTGTGGATGTTAGTTAATTGGAGATAGGTGAGATAGTGGGGGAGCTCTAGCCAGTTTAATGACTTTAGGGGTGTGCAGTGGTGGGTAGACAGGCAGGTATTTGTTTCGAACTTTGCAATGTTGTTATAGAATGTTTCTAGTTTTGATGTGAGTGAGAATTGGAGGTCGGTTAGGAAGGAGGTCGGTTAGCAAGGAGGCACCATAGACAAGAGAAGGGAGTAAATACTAGTTGGAGAAAGGAAAAGTTTGTGCCTGTAAAGAAGCCCAAGTTTTGGTGTGTCTTTTTGATATTGTGCTATATGCGTAGGAAGAATTTTAAGCTTTCATCAGTTATTACTCCCAGCAGTTTTGTGTGGCTAACTACTACAATCCTTACGTGGTTCAGGGAGAAAATGGTAAATTGAGATTTTTTTAATGAAGGTACTTTTCTTGGAGGCCTCACAATCAGATGCTGTCCGGTTCGATTCTCAGCTAGAGCATCTTCTGCGTGGAGACATGCGTGAATGGATGTACCTTCATTGAAGGTTGTGCATCAGGGCTGGTAACTCGGCATGAAAAAATCAATTACCAATCATTAGCGGACCAGAGTTCCGCTGTGGCGACCCCTAACCCGGAAAAGCCAAAAGACACAACAACAACAACTTTTCTTGGAGGTAAACGTTATAAGTTTGGTTTTATTGGGATTTAGAGACAGGTGGTTATTGTAAAGCCATGTCTCAATGGAGGTAAATGCAGATTGAGTGATGTGTTGTAGTTGAGATGTATTTTCAGCAAAGCATATAATAGTGGAGTCATCTGCATATGTACGAGAGATCCCTGATAAATGATGAGTGAAGGTTATTAATAAATACGTTGAAAAGAAAAGGTCCTAATATAGACCCTTAGGGAACAACAATGGAGCTGCGAATATGTGGGGATATAGAGTTTTGCCATTTTACTGCCTGTTGTCTGTTGGATAAATATCTTTTAAAACAGTTAAGAGATGGAGCAGTTACACTGATGTTAGAAAGCTGGGATAGAAGGTGTGAGTAAGAGATAGTATCAAAGGCCTTTGATAAGGCAAGAAATAGAGTGGATACAATCTGCCCGGAGTCACGGGCTTTATTGACTGAATCCATGAAAGATATTATGGCAGTTGAAGTACTGTGACATGGTCTGAAACCATGCTGAGTTTGAGATAAGATTTGATTGTTGAGAAGGATGTGCAGAAGTTGCATGTGTACACGTTTTCCAAGGGGTTTGGAGATGGGAGATAAGATAGGTATGAGACAGAACTTAGAGATATCACCTGAGGTACCACCTTTGTGAAGGGGGTAGAATATAAGCTCTTTTCCAAAGGTTGGGGACATAAGATTCTGGGATGGATCTGTTAATGAGTATGCTACTAGGGTAAGCAACAGGGTCTGCAGAGATTTTTAGGTATTCAGTGGGTAAACTAACTGCTGCAATGGAGCTGGGAAAAGTTGATGAAGTATTCTTTTTATGGTAGTTGTTGGAACTGCAGTGAGTGTAAATTCAGGGAGGGTATTTATTGTAGGATTATTTGTGTGTGGTTGAGGATGAGAGGAATGGGACTGTCATTGTTGAAAGTATGGTTTGACTAAAAATGTTTGTAGTAGAGAGGGGCTGTGAGAAGTTAGCTATGATATTAGCTATTGTGTCATTGTATCTATGAAATATTAGTTAGAGACTTGCTATTTGTTTTGGTGTTTTGTCTGGGTAAGGGCATGGGTTATGTTTGTGCCTGGGTTTAGTACTATTCCTATGTTTAGGGTTCTGGGTATGTTTTTTGAAGTTTTAGGTAATAGTCTTTCTTATCTCTGGATACAGATCTTTTCCACTTGGTTATGAAGTTGTTTGAATTTTAGTAGATCAGAATTGTTTTTCTGTTTTTGCCATAGTTTCCAGGTTTTGCCCCTAGTTCTGATTTTCAGTCTTTTTATTTGGGGGGTGCAAGGTTGTCTAATATTTTTAGAAACTTAGGGTTGAAATAGTGCAGTGCATCATCCAAAGGGAGAACGTTTAGGATATTCTAATTGACACTTTTCATGATGTGGTTGAATGTCAGTGAGTTAATGCGGGTTAGGTTCCTAACATGTTTAAAATGATGATATTTATGTTATGGGGGTGCAGTTCAAGTAATAAAGGCAAAAAGGGGATCACTTAATACATTAGGGAGCGTACCAGCTGATGAGATCTTAGTGGGGTGGGAAACTAGAATCCAGTCTTAGATGGAACCTTCCTTCATATTGTTATTATATCTTGTGGAGGAGGTGATAGGTTGGGTGAAGTGAAACAGGTTTACATTTGAGGAAGGAAAGTTTAAATGAATATTTAACCAGTGATATTTACATCACCCAGAATTATAGTTTTGTATTTTTATAGTGTGAGAGACCCAAGACAGTATTTCTTCCAAAATGTATATATTATTACCAGGGGGAATATAGAGGACTATGATACAAAGATTTTTAGAATTATTTATTTTTAGGAAGAAGAACAGAACTTCAGCAGTGGAGAAAAGGGAGATGTGATCACTGTATGGGAATAAATTAAAGGTATTAGGGAAAAGGATAGCAACACCACCTTCTTTTTGTTAGGTCTATCTACCCTTATTGCACTGTAGCTTGGTGGGAAGAATTCTGAATCCTTTATGTTTGGTTTTAGCCAGGTCTCATTGGTGGCAATGATATTGGGTTTATTATGAACTAGCCAGGCATGCAAGTCAATAGTTTTATTGTGAATGCTCTGTAGGATTAGTGTTACAAAATGCAATGATTTATAGCAGTTAGTGGGGTTGGGTGTAGTAGGGAGGGTGGAGGAAGTAGGATCTGGGTTGGGATGTATGTCTCCACAGCAGGTAAATGTTGAAAATATAGATGTGTGCAGAAGTGTGAGAGTAGATTGTTTAGAGATGATATTGTTGAGTAGAAGGGAGAGGGAATAGCCTGCACAGTGAGTTGTATAGTTTGTAGGTGCAATAAGTATCTTTGAGCAGAGCAGTGGAGTTATGTGATAGAGGCTGGGTATATTTCACAGTAGCTTTTTGATGGGGTGTATAGGAAGGTTAAATAAGTGTGTTTAGTGAATATTAAGCTTGAGTTTAATGAGGGAAGTTGTAAGAGTAGGGCTAGTAGTAGCACTGTATGAGATAAGAAGAGTTTATATGAAATAGAGGGGGCCATTGGGATATGAAATGTTAGTTTTGGAGAGTAGGTAAGAGAAGGAGGAGGTGCTGGAGTTTGATTTGTTGGTTTAGGTATTATGTGTGCCTATGTGGCTAAGAGGTATAAGTTTAGGTGTAGTGGGGTGGGTGGGAAATTGGGGTAGGGTAGGGGAGCAGATTGAGCCTGAGTGAAGCGAGGGTGAACTGATCATGTAGACCTGACTCTGACAGAAGAAGCCATCAGGAACAATCAGTAAGTTTGAGAATGGAGGATATGTTGGAATAATTCAGTAAAAAAGAATTTATACACAAACTATGTGCTTTAATCCAAAGCGAGCAGCAAGAAGGGGAATTAGAATTCCTAGACAGTTAATGGAAAAGAAGAGGAAGTTTAGAGATGGCTATGTAGATAGTAGGCAGCATAGAGAGTAGAGGGACTAAGAGCAAAACAGGAAAAGGGAATAAGTCTTGGGAGAGATATATAGGCAGGTAGTATAAGGAGAGTTCTAGGAGAGAGGATAGCAGGTATTAAGTGAAGATGACTAACTAGTTCAAAGGTATACAAGGCAAACATAAGCAACTAAGTGGTCTGGTTTAGGGGACATAAGATAAAGTTAAAGAAGCATAGGTGCAGCTAACAAGTGTAAAATTGCTGGATGTACAAGTGATAGTGAAAAAGAAAGAAGAAAGGTAGTAGCAAGAGTCTCTGCAATAGAGGGTGTATAGTACATGGAGAGGGCAGGAAGTGCAAGGGCAATCTAGCAATGTGCAACGGATGACCAAGGGGTAAGGTATTTCACCAAATTCAGTTAGAATTGCATATACATTTAGGGGAAGGTATGGAATAATGGCAGCCAGCTCTTAAATTTGAAATGCAGGGACTAATGATAATCGTGGTTCACACTGTAGAGCTTGCATGGCAGTTTAAAAAATTAGCGTTCTTGATATCTATGAAGAGGGAGAGAGGTGAGGGTTAAAATTAATGTGATAAACGTAGCACAGTTGAACAGTCTTACACAAGGAAAACAAGCTATGAGTGGGATAGTAGGAAAAGCATGAAATAGTAAAACAAAATACATTCACAGTTATCACTAACACAATATAAGACTTCTGTTTATTGTCTGAAGAACTAAGACATTACTACAGCACATAGAAATAACTTCATATAATATACAGCGTAGTTAAATGTTATGAACACTGTACAGCTAGATTGCCTGAAATAGCATTAGAATATTTGCACAGTATTTTGACATTTATGATCTTTAGAAGCCATATGGCAACACGACTTAGTCTAAACCAAGCAGTCGCTGCAAAACAAGTTAGTATTTGAATGAATAAAGATTGTAAGGAGCTGGAAAATTGTATCATTTGGCATATAAAAATAATCGTTAGAAACCATGCAGGCAACACAGTGCAATTCAAATCAAGCAGTCATTGTTAAACAAGTTAATATTTGAATTGTTAAAAAACTGTAAAGAGCTTAAAAGATTGTATAGTTTGGCATATGAAATGTGATCTGTGTTAAAGCATTTCATATAGCAGCTTGAAAAGTGTAAATTTCCTTTTCATTCAATACACAGCAAACAGCTGAAAAACAGTTCAAAGTCTATGTTATAGAGTGAGATTGCTTGAGAATAAGCTAATGGTTTACCTTTTACCTTTTTTTGTTTCTTTTTTTGTTTTTGTTTTCCTCAATCGAACATTTAAAAAAAAACAAGCAGAGAATGTCCTGAATTATAGCATATACATTGCCAGAAACACCCTGAAAAGGCTTGGGATAGGAAAGTATGGGAAAAGATGGCTAGGGAAAGCTAGCGGAAGTTTTGAATTCTCAAGGGATGATGGGAGAAAGAGGGAGGAGAGGGACAAAGACCAATAAGGCTGGAGATGCTTGTAATACAATAAGTAATTAACTTGTACCCAACTATGAAAGAAAATGCCTTCAGGAATAATCAGTACATTTGAGGATGGAGGATATGTTAGCATAATTCAGTAAAAACTAATTTATACACAAATTATATGCTTTAATCAGGAGTGAGCAGCAAGAAGGGGCATTAGAATTCCTAGACAGCTATGTAGATAGTAGGCAGTATAGATAGTAGAGGGACTAAGAGGCAAAACAGGGGAAGGGAATAAGTCTTGGGAGAGAGATATAGGCAGGTCGTATGAGGAAAGATCTAGGAGAGAGGATAGCAGGTGTTAAGTGAAGATGGCTAAGTAGTTCGAAGGTATACACTTTAATAAAACAAAAACAACTAACTGGTCTGGTTGAGAGGAACTGAGGTAAAGTTAAACAAGCAGAGATACAGCTAACAAGTGTAAAATTCCTGGATGCACAAATGATAGTGAAAAAGAAAGAAGACAGATAGTAACAAGAGTTTCTCTAATTGAGGGTGTATGGCAGCACGGAGAGGGGTGGGAGGGCAAGGGCAATCCAGCGATGTGCAGCGGATGACCAAGGAATAAGGTATTTCACAAAATTCAGTTAAAATTGCACATGCATTCAGTAGAAGGTGGGGACAATAGTAGCCAGAACTTAGATTTGAAATGCAGGGATCAAGGACGATTGCGGTTCACACTACAGAGCTTGCATGGGAAGTTTAAAAGATTAGTATTCTTCATAGTATGAAGATGGAGTGAGGTAAGAGTTAAAATTAATGTGATAAACATAGCACAGTAGAACAGTCTTAGACTAGGAAAAGAAGCTATGAGTGGGATAGTGGGACAAGCAGGGAAGAGTGAAACAAAATACATTCACAGTTATCACTCTAGCACAATATAAGACTTCTGTTTATTGTCTGCAGAACTAGGACAGCATTCTAGTACATAGAAATAACTTCATATAATATACAGAGCAGTTAAATGTTATGAACACTGTATAGCCGGATTGCCTGCAATAGCATTAGAATGTTCACACAGTATTTTGAAGTATGATTTTTAGAAACCATATGGCAACACACTTCAGCCTAAACCAATGCAGTCACTGCTAAACACGTTAGTATTTGAATTAATAAAGATTGTAAGGAGATAGAAAATTATATAATTTTGCATATAGTATTTGATCTGCATTTTAACAATTATGATCCTTAGAAACCACATACAATCTACATCAAGCAGTCATTGTTCAACAAGTTAATATTTGAATTGTTAAAAAAACTGTAAGGAGCTCAGAAGATTGTATAGTTTGGTATATAAAATTAATTTTGTTAAGGCATTTCATATAGTAGCTTGAGCGGTGTAAATTTTCTTTTCCTTCAATACAGAGTAAACAGGTGAAAAACAATACAAAGTCTGCACTGTAGAGAAAGATTGCTTGAGAATAAGCTAATGTTATTTTTTTGTTTGTTTTTTTATGTCAACCGAACATTTGAAAAAAAAAAAAAAGGCAGAAAATGTGTTGAATCATTGTATGCACATGGTCAGAGACATCACGCGGAGACTTGGGATTGGAAAGTATGGGAAAAGATGGTGGGGAACGCTAACTGAAGTTTTTGAATTCTCAAGGGATCCAGTATCAGTCTACTTGGGATGACATGATTGACAGACCTCGTTGCTTTGCCAGAGATGGCCTGCATCTGTCAACCCTAGGCTTCCAGATACTGGCTAAGGCTCTTGCCACTCCTATAGCAGCTTTTTTAGGTGGTGTTCCAAAGACCAAATTACCACCGTAACAGCTATAAATAAATGCAATCTGAGGGTCATGCTGCTGAATGCTAGGAGTCTAAATCTCAAGATGCACTCACTCGAAGCATTCTTCAAACTGGAGAACATCGACATTTGTGCTGTAACAGAGACCTGGTTTAAAGCAGTAGAAAGCACCCCTGCACTACCAGGCTACAACTCATTCCATACCTTTCGGCCTCAGAACATGGACCGAAGCTCCAAAGGCAGTGATGTCTCCATATTCATAAAGTATATGCACAACTCCAGACTAGTAGCCCAGCATAACGCATCTGACATACTCCAGGTACAACTAACATTGTGTAGGATGCCAATTCAGGTCGTAGCCTGCTATAGGTCCCCAACCATGTCCCAAGACTCTCATTCCATGGTCCTAAGCACCCTGGAAACTATTAGGGTCCAACCCAATACTGTCATGCTGGGTGACTCCAACTATCCCTCCATCAACTGGGAAAACTACTCATGCACTAATACACTTGCCCAACGCTTCCTGGAATTCATTAATTCCGATGCACTGGCCCAGCTCATTCTTACCCCGACTAGAGGAAGTAACATCCTTGACCTGGTTATTACTAACATGGGCAACTGTTGCTCAACACCAATAGCCAATGCCCCCCTGGTTAGATCTGACCACAAACTAATTACCATGGAAATCCACATCTCACCCACACCACCAGCAAAGGTAACCACCATGAAAAACTTCTCCAAAGCTGACTTTGGGCTCCTAAAAACAGAAGTGGCTAACTTCACGGCACCCATGCAAATAAAAAATAGGTGCATGACTGCTGAATCATACACCAATGCACTGTATGAACATGTTCATAAATGCATGGAACCAGCCATACCCAAAAGAACCAAGACGGTCTCCAAAAAAGGAAGCTAATCTGGGGGATCCTTGCCATTAACTAACTCTACAACAGAAGGAAGAAACTGTTGCAGAAAAAGGTGAAGTCCCAAGACTGGACAAACTCCTTTATTAGCCTCAACAAAAAGTTGAGATCCCTCATCAAAACCTCTAAAGCTAGCTATGAAGGCAGAATTGTGACAGACACTAAAAACAACCACAAAGCCTTCTACAGTTATATCAAGAATCTCCACAGCAATACCCAGATTTGCTCTGAGTTGCTGCACAATAGTACCTCCTATACTGAGCCAACAGCTATTGCCAACAGATTCAATGCCAACTTTACCCCTCTCTCTCCCCCTAAAGGACCAATCACAATACTGGAAGAATGCCAGGCACTCAGCATTACTGCAGCAAAGGTTAAAGCTGCATTGTCCAAGGCCAAGAATACAGCTTCCATGGGACTTGACACTATCCCTGGCTGTCTTCTACATGAACTACAAAGTGAACTGGCACCACACCTGTGTGCCCTGTTCAGTCACAGCCTCACCTCAGGCTTTGTCCCTACAAAATGGCGCACTGCTACTGTCATCCCTCTCCATAAATAGGGAGCTACTACAGACCCTGGGAATTATTGTTCCATTAGCCTGACGAGTCTGATATGTAAGGCTATGGAGCGCATCATCATGGACCTAATTAACAAGGATATAGGGAATCTCCAAACTCTGGATCCCACACAATTTGGTTTTGTGAAGGGTAGATCATGCTTGCTCAACCTGGTTGACTTCTTTGAGTCAGTCACCAGAGCTGTGGATAAGAGCAAGGCAGTTCATACAGCCTACCTTGATCTGGCCAAGGCCTTTGATACCATTCCCCACTCAGGAATTATTGATAGACTCACCAAACTAGGCATCAAACCCTATATCACTTGGTGGGTTGCAAATTGGCTCACAGATAGAACCCACAGTGTGAAAGTAGCAGACTCCAAGTCAGACTGCCAACCAGTCATGAGTGGAGTTCCACAGGGATTGGTCCTGGGTCCTCTCATGTTTAGCATCTATTTATCAGAAGTCCAGGCCAACACAGATAGACTCTGGCTGACCAAGTTCACTGATGATTGCAAGCTGGGAGCCATTATTAACTCCCAAAGTGATGTAGACATCCTACAGAAAGGCCTCACTGAGACCAATGACTGGTGTCGAAACCATAGCCTTAAGCTTAATGCAAAAAATATGTCATCATTCCCTTTGGGAAAAACTCAGTTCCCACTAATTACCACATTGATGGTAGCCCACTAAACACTTAAGGCGTTATAAGAGATCTGGGGACACAGGTTGACAGCAACCTCTCCTTCGACCACCACATTGCCACTGTGGTCAGAAAGTCCTTCTATTTGGCACATCTCATTACCAAGGGTTTTGCATCCAGGAAGAAAGAGGTCATCATCTCTCTCTACTCTTCCCTTATTAGACCAATCATTGAGTATAATGCCCCATTTGGCATGCACCTCACCAGACACCTGCAACAGCTGGAAAGGCCACAAAAGTACCTCATGAAGAGGATCCTAGGCCTTAAATGCATGCCCTACATGGACAGACTGAAAAAACTCCAGATTTTCTCTGTCTCATATCATCTATTAAGAGGCGATCTCTGCTTAACTTACAAAGCCATGTCTGACCCAGCCCTTTTAGAAATGTTATACCTAAAGAAATCCCAATCCCTCCATACCACACATTCCAGGTGCCTCAACCTCATTACCACAATCAACAGGACATGCTGGAGGAACAGGTTCATAACCCAGAGACTGCCCATGCTCTGGAATAGACTTGCCATACGTGTCAAGCAGAGCACCTCACTGGCCCTTTCAACAGAAATCTTGATGAGTGGATGGGAAATAGAAAGTTCACCCCAGGGATCACTCCAGTGGCTCTACTTGATAGAGGCACTGGGAACTAATGGCGGCATGATGCCAGAGCACATCTGTGGGCTAGGCTTGTAAAGGCTCTGGGGCCATTGGCCTAGTGCACACCTATGAACCTAGGTACCTAAGGGATGATGGGAGAAAGGGGGAAGAGAAGGACAAGACCAATAAGGCTGGGGATGCTCGTAATACAATAATAATTAACTTGTACCCAACTCTGAAGGAAGAAGCCATCCAGAACAAATCGGTAAGTTTGAGAATGGAGGATATGTTGGTGTAATTCAGTAAAAAATAATTTATGCACAAACTGCTTTAATCCAAAGTGAACAACAAGAAGGGGAATTTGAATTCCTAGACAGCAAAAGGAAAAGAAGAGGAATTTTAGAAATGGCTATGTAGATAGTAGGCAGTATAGAGAGGAGAGGGACTAAGAGGCAAAACAGGGGAAGGGAATAAGTCTTGGGAGAGAGATATAGGCAGGTAGTGTGAGGAGAGCTCTGAGAGACAGGATAGTAGGTGTTAAGTGAAGATGGCTAACTAGTTCAAAGGTATACAAGGAAAAACATAAACAACTAACTGGTCTGGTTGAAAGGAAGTCAGATAAAGTTAAAGAAGCAGAGGTGCAGCTAACAAGTGTAAAATTGCTGGATGCACAAGTGATAGTGAAAAAGAAAGAGGAAAGGTAATAAAAAGAGTCTGTCTAGTAGAGGGTGTATAGCAGTTTGGAGAGGGGTGGGGAGTGCAAGGGCAATCTAGCAATGGCCATCGGATGACCAAGGGGAAAGGTATTTCACAAAAATTTATTTAAAATTGCACATACATTTAGGAGAACGTATGGAACAATGGCAGCCACATCTTAGATTTGAAATGCAGTTACCAAGGACGACCGCAGTTCACACTGCAGAACTTGCAGGGAAGTTTAAAAGATTAGCGTTCTTGATATCTTTTTTTTTCTCAATTGAACATTTGGAAAAAAGAAAAGAAAAGTGGAGAATGTCCTATATCATTGCATACACATTGCCAGAGACACAGTGCAGAGGCTTGGAATGGGAATGTATATACATGCAAGTACGCATACAAATATTTCAGGCATGGATAATGATGCCATTCTAGCCTACCTGTATAATTTGGTCACCTATTCCAGGTATCAGTTGCTCTCTGACAGAGCTGATTAGTTCATCTCCCCTTGCTATATAACCTCCTACATAGGTTGTCTGACACTTCTCTACTACTCTTTCATAAAATCAATCATTCCAAGTGGGAGTTGTCTCTAAATACCCAAATAAGGTCTACTCTTAAGTATCTATATCAGACACTGTACGAGTTCAGATTTTTTTAATCCTTTATAATAATTTAAAACTTTCACACCCATCAATGTCCTTGGTATATTTCCACTGTACTCTTTCCAATTTATTGTTTCTAGTTTTCTCATAAGGTTTCCATATTATTATTCTGTTCTCTAGTTTGGGTGTAATCCAACTTATAAACAAAGGCTGCATCATTTCTGAATTCCTAAACTTTATAAATCATTTTAAACAGCCTATAATTCAATAACTATCATTATCCTATTAGTTGATATGATTAGAAAAACTCAAAGCTGGATCTACCCATTACCTAGGTCCTTAAATGAATCCACACTTTCAATCACTGTTTGCTATATCAAATATTCACCTTTCAGTCTGTCTTCCAAATCTTGTATGCTTAATTTCTGATGTATTTATCAGTATATTCTTCATCTGTGCCCAACAAGTTAATATAGTGAAGGTCATTTGCAAGACATGTCCGATCTGTAAAAAAAGATGTTATTTTTTTTTTCATTTTTCAATTCACATGCAAACAGACTGGCAACACCTCATATGAAACAATAAATCGCAAAGATGCAAACTACGCAAGTATGGGTCCAGGACAGAGCCCTGTGAGAATACCCTGACTGTAACCTAGAATTTTACTTGTTCAATTGCCCTATCACACTTGCCATATCCGGTTTGCAAGCCATGCTGCCATCCATCTTACCAAGACTACATTACTACCTAGTTGTTATAATTTATTTATTAGTGTTTTGTGTATGACTATATCAAATGTTGAAGATAGGCCCACATAAATTACACCATGACTCACTTTTTCTTTTTTTAAAATATATTTATTAATTACAATAAGTAAATGACAAAGTTTAACAATAAAACTATCTAAACAAACAATATAAAGTAAAACAAATGCAACTATTTACAAAGGTGTCTACTATATAATTTATGTTCTAATAATTCTTAAAGTATAACAAGCAAATGAAAAATAAAGTTCTTGTTATTAGCAAGGATGTGACTGTTTACTTGGCAGTTCCTTGAGTTTCACCCAGAAATTATGTGAATTGATATTATTTGTAATATTCATCTTGATTGTTAAAAGTTTGTAATGACAAACATCGCTTGCAGTATTTAAGAATTCCTTCATCATTGGAGTTTGTTCATTTTTCCAGTTCTTTGTGATTATTTTCTTTTCAATGGACAGAATGCTCCATACAAAGGGGTAGTTTATTCTCATTGCACAGGCAGGGGCGGGTGTACTGAATAAGACCAATGATTTAGACAAAATTAATTTATCATTAAATAACTCATGTAAAAACATTAATATTGTCCTGAAAATGTTTAATAACTTCATAGTCAAAAAACATATGTTGCCAATCCACTTTATTATTTATTTTACATCTCCAACATATTACTTTTTCTTGTACATTAGTTTTATTCTATGTAGGGTTATAAATGTTCTGTGCATAAATTTCCATGTAAACAATTTCTACTTTTAGAGAGGAGGTAGTGTAATTTGAAGATGTCAGCATGTTTTTTATATCTTCTCTACTTGGATTATGATTATTTATACTTTTAAAATACTCATTCATTTATACATTTATTCAACTCATTCTGTTGAATATCTAATATTATATATCTTTGATAGCAATCCTTTTCTGTTGCTCTCTGATTTATTAATAAAATTAAAAAATCAATGAATTTTGGTACATCATTTTAATTAAGGGTTGCATTAGTATAATTTTATTTTCAATAGAAAATCTGCAGTTCTGTACATCTAACCATGAGTCTTTAGTTAAATTAAATTTAGTAGAGATGTAGTCTAGGGATTGCAATTTTTCTCCCACCATCAATTGACTCCAGTATATCAAATTATTCTCCTTAAATGTATTCATTTTGTATATGTCGAAAGTACATATACTATTACTGTAGGAAGTATCAAAACAACTTTGCCTTATAATCAGGATTCTTATAAGCAAAATTTCTAAAAGTAGTTAACATTAAAGAGAGATATGAAGAATTGATCACAATGTTTCTATTTTCTAGTATATAGTCTTTTAACTCATTCCCTCCGGTACAGCTCTTTTGAGTGTGTGCCTTTAACTCCAAGTGGGCGTGGCTTAGGCCTTTAAAAAATGAAGTGATCAACCTACAGTTCTAGAAAATACTCATTGAGAGAGGTCAAATATCAATACAGTTGTGTTTGCCATCACATATGCTTCAAGACAAAATATCCTAGTAACTTGTTAGTAACATGATTTTTGAATTATTAATGCAAATATGAACAATCAATATTTGACGCCTAGAGGAGCAGTAGGAGTTTACTGCAGAAGACGCCTGGAGGAGCACTCGGCTGTGATGAGTACATGAGTGTCCATAAGAAGTTATTATTTATTATTACATTTTGCTGAGTATGTGTGATTTCATTTGATTCCAAACAAATGCATTCATATATGTCTTTTCATTTAGCATTATAATAGTTATTCAACCAAAAGGAGATTGTTTTAATGATAGAGGATAATGAATATAGCTCTATGTTAGGTATACCAATTCCACCCATAGAACAGTCTCTAACATGGTGTTTTAATCCTAACCTGGATTTATTAGGATACCAAAAAACAGAGAAGAAATAGAGAATTGAAATTTTTTAAATATTTTTAGAAAGAGGTAATGAAATGGATTGTAGTACATAAAAGATTTTAGGCAGAATAATCATCTTTGTTAGAGAAAGTCTATCTTCCATAGAAAAATGAAACTTGTTCCATTTGTTGACAAGTGCTTTAATAGAAGTTAGACTATTAGAATAATTTTCTTTAATTGTATTCTTGATATTATCTGTTAAAATTATTCCTAAATGGGTATTCTTTTTTATCTTTTACTACATATTTAGTAAATCTATTTTCCATACTATCAACATTGGTATTTAAAAGTAAAATATTTCTTTTATTCCCATTAAAAGTAAGCCCAGATTTCTTCTGGAAGATTTCTGTTGCATTAAACACTGCCTTAAGAGAGTTGCTATCATCATTTAAAGTCAAAAGAATGCCATCTGCAAACAATAATAATTTAGAATTTAATTTATTTTTTAATCTGTATAACTTTGATATCTAGTCATGACCTTAAGTAGTTTGCAAATGGTTCCATAATTAAAGCAAATAATAGTGCAAATAAAAGGCAGCCTTGTTTTGTTCCTTTAGTTATCAAAATAGATTTTGATATATTAGGTACCTATTTTTATGTATGCAAAGGAGTTCTCAAAAAACAAATGTATAAGTTGTGAAAACTGATTATTGAAATTGAACTATTCTAGAACCAATAATAAAACTGTCCAATTAACTGAGCCAAAAGCACAATTTATGCCCAAGCTTAACAGTGTCAATCCATCTTTTTTATTATTAACAAACTCTATTAAAGCTAATACTCTTTTAATATTATCATAACTGTTCCTATTTCATATAAATCTGGTTTGATCATTATTAATCATATATGGTAATAGTTGTAATCTAGCAGCATGAATAGCCATGAATATTTTATAATCAATGTTTAGAAGTGATATAGGTCTATAAGAGAAACACATAGCTAGATATTTGTTCATCTTTAATACTGGGGAAATAAGTGTGTATTTCCATGATGGAGGGACTTTAGACACATCTTTGATTATTAAAAAAAAGTTATGCAAAATGCATTAAGCTTCTTTAGGTAATAATTTATAGAGTTTTGATATTATGCCATCATTGCCAGGTGCTTTGTTAGGTTTTAGTTTAATTTTACTTTTCAGACATGAGTATAGGCTTATCTGTCAATTTATTTTATTCCTCTGCCAAACTGTTAGTTGTGTACTTGTTTTTAAAGTTTTTAACTGTTCCTAAGGAATCCATCTCTGGGTTATATTGCTTGACTTTATTAAAGTGAGGTCTGAATATTTTTAGAAAATCCTCAATTTCAGTTACCTTGTTCTTACTTTCAGAAGAATACAACTCTCTAATATGATTAGATTAGTCAAAAATAAATCACTATTGATTAAGTTATTTCACACATAGGAGAGGTTTTGCAGAACTCCATGTATAAATGGTGATGTCATATATTGATTCCAATGTTAAAAGAAACATCTTAAATGCCAATAATTTGTTTCATAACACTTGCCTCCCTGAGTGATCATGTAGGACTTTTCTTGCATTTTCTTAAATAAAGATTTTGTAATAGAAGTTTATCAAACAAAGCATGTGTCAGGTTTCATATGATACAATTGTTCAGCTGATTGCTACACATTGCTTTCAGATATGCATTACAAGTGTAGCAGTATGTGTCATGTGCAGTGATAGCTACAATAAAACCAATTCTGGCATGAGTGTCCAGTGCATTGCCTAATAAAATGTAGAGCTGTCATGCTTAGCAAATATTAGTTTGCAGGGTAAATCAACCTTTTTTATAGTCAAATAGACATTCTTACAGAAAAAAATGGTTTGTGATGACAAATGAACATACTCAAAACAGACTTATTATAACCAACTGGAATTAAACCATTCTGCTTCCACTAATGAGTTAAGTTTGTAGTGTCCTTCACAGTAGGCTGTTGAAGAATACAAAATTCATTATATGCTACCTCTCAGTCATCATGAGGAATGTTCCTCATTTTGAGTCTTAAAATAATTGTATTCTTCACAGTTCCACATTGAAAGGGTCTGTTACACATTCATTGTTAAGAATTTTTAAGCGATATCCATGGTAAATCCTACTGAATCATACTAATTCATCAACATAACTTTTTATTGTAATGCATTTGAATTATTCTGTGAGCTTCTTGATTGCAGTTGATAGTAAATTGTTAGTATGTGTTCCACATTTTGCCCATTTGTTCCACATTGTGAGAGGTGATATTCCAAATTTTGGAGATGGACAGTTGAGAGTTATGTGCTTAACTCACTGTCATTGAAAGATACTAGCGAATGACAAACTGCAGCAAAAAAAAAAGAAAAAAAGTGATGGTGTATCTAGCACTGTGGTATAGAAGGATAAAGCTGTAAGTATGACAAGGTGACCCAGGTTTGAATACTAGCACATGCATCTGAGGTGCTGGCAGGGAGGAGCCATATACATGAAACACAGTAGTGCAGTTAAATTACCTGGCAGGGGAGGATGGGAGTGGCCATCCTGGAAGGAGGAGGCATATGCATGGGGCACAGTAGTGCAGTTAAGTTCCTGGTAGAGACCATGAATACAAGTGTGAAGATGTGATGGCTGGGGTGTCCTGTTGATGTTAGTTCCCTGTAGAAGTGAGAAGTGATTCAGCACTGCCAACTACTGCATGTCCCACATTCAAAGATGTTATGGGAATGTGCACACAGTGGGAAAATAGTAATAACACTCCCCAGCAGCAGTAGAATGTGGCCCAAGCATCCTTGCTCTTCTCATTGGTCCCAAGCAAGGGTCAGGAAAATCACAGGAAAGGCTAAGGTGGGTTCAGTAGACTTGGTGACTGAGGACAGGAGCTGGTGACAGCTGATGGTCAACTGTGAGGAGCTAAAAAAAAGCCAAAAAAGAGTGACTGTGTAAACTCGGGGTATACAGGACAGAAGTTTATGCAGCAAGGTGCATTCCTGTGTTAACTAACATATCAGCATGCAAAACACCACTTCAACACCAAGTATTGCTCTATTTTTAACCATATCACTGCTTATTTCAACTTTTTTTTTAATTGTTGCACTTTGTTTGCTGTAGCATAGACTAAATTCAGACCCGAAGAATCTAGTTTTGTTTGTATACCTCGAGCACTAAACCAGGCCATCTTTTGTTGGAGAGGGCTCCCCTGCACCCTAGTGGCAGGAGTGTACAGTTAGAACTCATCTGATTGAGGGTTGAGCTTTTTTATTGATTAATTTGTTTAGATCAGTTTGTGCTCATTTGCTACATAGCACTACGTTTATGCATTGAGCACTGCCGCGCAGTAGTGGGCACCATTGGTGGTTATAAACACAAACACTTTTGCCTGCAAATTTTCCTTTAGTACTCTGCTGGCACTCCATTGTTAAGTTCTCATGATTGTCCCTCATTGACAGGTGATACATTCAGCAAAGCTCTGGAGGAACCAACACAGATCCTACCCACTAGCCCCTCTTATTTTTTGTCCACTTCTCCTGTCCACTACTTTGCCTTGTCCTTCCTGTCCTCTCCCTGTTTTCTGACCACATCAACTTACCTAGCATTATAGACAGACAATTTCCCACCATTTCTTCAGCCAGCCTGGTCGACATGGGCATCCTGAGGCAATGTAGCAATTCCCTCATGTACACTACCAACCCACTTCTTCTAGTCCACACAAATTCATTATGTGAGAGATGCATCTGTATCAAGAACCTAGAATCCAGGCTCTCCCACTCACCAGTCAGTTCATCTGATACTAAGCAGGTTGCCAGCATGCACACCTCACCTCCTGCACCTACCAAACCAACAACACGTAAACCTACATATGTGGAGGGTCTTACAAGTAGCTTACCTAAACATCAGAGACCTTCCAAACACAAACACAAGCATGCTTCACATAATACATCCACTGCAGAACATAGTACACATAATATATCACACACCAGTGTCTCAGCAGTCAAGCCCCTAAGACATAACATAAAAACAAACATCTTAGTCATAGGTGACAGAATTTGAGACACACAGATGTCCCTCTCACCAGGTTGGATAAGGAAAAGGTCATGGTCAGCTGTTTGTCAGGTGCCACAATCTGCTAAATCACGCATGCACTCAGGTCTCTCAACAACAGGCACTGTTATGACTCCATCATAGTCCATGTTGGTGTGAATGACTTGAGATGTACCTGACTGGGCTATATAAAGGGAGACATGAATGAGCTCTCTCATTATGTGCCTCAGGCAGGTATGTCCCTAGCCTTAACCAGCATTTTACCTTCACCTAGGATGATACCTCAATAGAAACAAAAAATGATTGACATCAGCAATTGGCTTAGTTTCTAGTGTCATTCAAAGGGGAACCAGTATCTGTCAGCCAGGGATGACATGGTTGACAGACCTCGATGCTTTGCCAAAGATGATCTTCATTCATCACCCCTGGAACTTTGGTTACTGGCTAAGGTTCTTCCATCCCCATAGTGCCTTTTCTAGGCAATGTCACAAGAACAAAATTCCTGACATAAAAACACCTAAAAATAACCACAAGGTTATGCTGCTTAAGGCTAGGAGTCTAAACCAGAAACTGCACTCACTGGAAGCAGTCCTTACCCTGGAAGATGCTGACATTTGTGCAGTCTCTGAGACCTGGTTTAAGGATGCGGAGAGCACCCCAGCTATACCAGGTTACATTTTCTACCACACGTTCAGACCACAAACTGAAGGTGTGAGAATGTAAATAGTGTGGGAAGAAATAGCCAGGGAATTGTTATGGCTAGGCTTGTATAGGTCCTAGGGCTGATAGCCTAGTACCAAGCTATGAACCTATGAACCTATGAGGTGGTGTATCAATATTCATTAAAGATAAATACACCTCTAGACTGGTTAAACAGCACAATTCCCTTGAATTATTTCAGGTGCAAATGACTGTAGTTAAGACCCCTCTTCAGGTCATTGCCAGCTATAGGTCCCCTTCCACGAATCAGGACATCCACTCAGCCTTCTTGGATCTACTTCAGTCAGTCAAGATACAACCAAACACCCTGGTTTTTGGTGACTTTAATTACCCATCCATAGACTGGGTAAATTATACATGTTCAACCTCACTTGCCCAAAGGTTCCTGGACTTTGTTAACTCCAATGCCTTGGACCAGCTGGTTGATATACCCACAAGGGGCTCAAACATCCTGGAGCTGGTGCTCACCAATATAGGGGATCGCTGCACCACCCCCAGTGTGTGACCATCCCTGGTGAGATCTGACCACAAATCAGTCTCGCTAGAAGTATAAAACAAGAACCACCTCTCCCCACTTAGCAACAATTAGATTAAAAGATTTCTCCAAGGCCAATTATAACCACTTATGTGATGGCATAAATAGCTTCATAGCCCATTCCCCTGCTGATGGAATGGACAAGAATGCTTAGTTATACACCAATGCTTTATACAAGCACATGTACAATTCCTGATAGAACCAAAGCAAGATCTTAAAGGAAAACTGCAGCTGCCATGAACCAAAACCAAGAAAAAACAAAGGCAGGGAACCACTACGAGCTGGAAACAATTTATTTTTGCACTTTTTCAAGTTGTAAACTGTGACTTCTTCAGAATAAAATACAATAAAACAATTCAAACTTTTATAGCTCCAGCCTGTACTTAATCAATCAATTAAATAAGTAACAATAAACTTTTTAAAGTGCCAACCCTCATACACTTAAAAAAGAACTTCTAAGTACAACATACAATATGTTAAACATCTTACCGTACTAGTACAATATCAACATTTTTTAAAAAAGTATGGTAGACATAACTATAAACCAATAAAAATAATAACAATGACCCTAAAGTGTCAGAAGGTAAGACATTATAAGTAAAACTCTGACTTTAATTTTAAATAACTAACTAAAGATGTAACCTCGTTTAATCCAGGAGGGTTGACAGCATTAACCCTCAATTGCCACAACAATTCTTTGTACTCTAAAAATGTGTCACTGGGTCCCCCTCTTTCACCAATTTCTACGTGTTCAAGTACAAATAGTCTAAAATTGTGTTCAGGAAACTCAGTAATATGTTTTGCCAGGGCATTTTTGTTATTACCCCTGCTTATATCATAAGTATGCTGGTAAATACGTGTTCTAAAGGGATTCTTAGTTTTCCCTATATAATATCTTTTGCAAACCTGGCACAAAGCAGTATAGACCACATTCTTGGTATGACAATTGCTCATGTGCCAGGATCGCACAACACCATAAGAAGGTATTTCTAACCTGTCACCTTCTAAGATAAACTTACATTGAGAGCAGTGACTACACTTCCTAGTGAATTCACTCAGTTGGATGCTTGTTCCATTGTTTTTATGTTCTATCATATTTTTTATACTGGTACTTTTTTTATATACCACTACAGGTTTTTCTCCTATTTTACTCAAAACCTGTTCGTCATTTTTTAATACAAACCAATTCTTGTACAGAATGTCTCTAAACTCTGAGAACTGGGGGGTAAAAGTCAAAGTCAATGCTCTCCCAAAAGTACTTTGATTATTATTAGTGACACCACTTCTACTGGTGTTGTCACAATCTGATTCCAAGTGTGGGTCTACTCCCATGCCCAAACCCAACAATGGAAAAAAATGTCCTGATTCTCTTTTCTGTGTAATCTCTTTCAATATTGGATCCAAAAAATCTTGTGGCTACCCTCTTTTACTCAACATACTAAATAAGACATCCCTTTCATGATGAAACATGTCAATCTCACTGACCATCCTTGCTATTCTAACTCCCTGTCCCTTTACTAGTGACTTTTTCTGGTGTATGGGGTGACAGCTTTCAAAATGGAGTAGTGTATTCGAGTAAGTGGGTTTTCTGTAGATAGTTGAAGTGAATTTTCTCATCTGCCTATTTTTGTTGATCCTAATATCTAAGTAATTTACACACTCATAGTTATTTAAAATTAAAGTCAGAGTTTTACTTATAATTTCTTACCTTCTGACACTTTAGGGTCATTGTTATTATTTTTATTGTTTTATAGTTATGTCTAGCATACTTTAAAAAAAAAACTGATATTGTACTAGTATGGTAAGATGTTTGACATATTGTATGTTGTACTTAGAAGTTCTTTTTTAAGTGTATGAGGGTTGGCACTTTAAAAAGTTTATTGTTACTTATTTAACTGATTGATTAAGTACAGGTTGGGGCTATACAAGTTTGAATTGTTTTATTGTATTTTATTCTGAAGAAGTCACAGTTTACAACTGACGAAAGCACTAAAATAAATTGTTTCCAGCTCGTAGTGGTTCTATGCCTTTGTTTTGTCTTAAAGGAAAAACAAATCTGCCTGGTGAACAACTGCCATTAATAGGTTACACAACAGGAGAAAGAAACTGCTGTCTAAGAGTAGGAAGGAATGGTCTCAAAACTGGAAACACTCTCTCAGCAACTTAAATAAGCAAATAAGACTCCTAGTGAAGTCCTTCAAATTTAACTACAAATCCAAATTACTTTCCCTAACTAAAGATAACCACAAGGCATTCTTTAACTACATCTGTAACCTCAAAGGTAAGGCCCAGATTTGTGCTGAACTCATAGTTAATGGTACTACATATATAGAACCTGTGGATATAGCAAACCTTTTGGCAGTCACGTTCAGTGAAAACTTCACTCCCCTGTCCCTGCTACATATACCCCGAAGCATCCCTAACACCTGTCCCCCACCTAGTATGCCCTCTCCAAGGCCAAAAACAAGCCTCTATGGGACCAGACAACATCCTGGGCTGTGTTCTGCATGGGTTATAACAGGAATTAGCATCACCATTGAGCTTGTTTTTCAGTCACAGCCTAAGCACTGGCTCCGTCCCAAAGGAATGGAAAACAGCTACCATCATCCCTTTACACAAAGGGGTTGCATCCACGGACCTGGGAACTATAGACCCATTAGCCTGACCAGCCTTATCTGCAAGGCCATGGAATGAATCATCATGGACCTTTTTAACAAAGATATAGGAAACCTCCAAATGCTCGACCCCACCTACTTTGGCTTTGTCAAAGGGAGATCATGCCTGTTAAACTTGGTGTACTTCTTCAAGACAGCCAACAAAGCCCTGGACAAGGGCAAATCTGTGCATACGGCCTACCTAGACTTAGCCAAGGCCTTTGACACAATCCCCCAGTCAGGCATCTTTGATAAACTCACCCAGCTGGGTATCAACCCATTTATTGTCAGGGGGTTGCAAATTAGCTCACTGATAGAACTCATACAGTCAAAATAGGGGACTCCACCTCCTCCAGCAGAACCATAACCAGTGGTGTTCCACAGGGATCATTTCTGGGACCCCTACTGTTCAGAAGCTACTTCTCCAAAGTACAGGCTAAAACTAAAGGACTGTGGCTGACAAAGTTTGCTGATGCCTGATGCAAACTGGGATACAATCATTAAAACCCCTAGCAATGTCATTCAAACCCCTAGCAATGTCAACATCTTGCAGGAAGTATTTATGGAGACTAATGACTGGTGCCAAAGTCGTGGTTTTAAACGTAATGCAAAAAAATACATTATTATTCCATTTGGCAAAGGTGAAGTTCTTGCAAACTACCACATCAGTAGCAATACCCTGTGCACACAGTCAGAGGTGAGAGATCTGGGTACACAGGTTGACAGCAACCTTAATTCCAATCACCATGTCTCCACAGTGGTAAGAAGGGCATTTTATATTGCTCATCTCATAAGTAAGGACATTGCCTCCAGAAACAAAAGAGGTTATAAACCCCCTGTACTCTTCCCTCATCAGGCCAATAATAGAGTTCAACTCTCCCTTTGGTATGTTCCTTTCTGATCATTTGCAGCAATTGTAGAGACCACAAAGGTTCCTTACAAAGAAAATTCAGGGTCTTCAAAATTTGTCTTATGTGGACAGACTGAAATCATTGTTACTTTATCTATATTGTACAGATTACTCATTGGCAACATGTGCCTTGCATATAGAGCAATCTCTGACCCAGCTTTAATGGAAATGCTGCACATTCACAAGTCAAATAGCACATGGGTCAGTCGCTCAAAGGAACTTAACCTGGTATGTGACATCAACTGAACTGCTGGAGAGAGAGATTTGTCTCACAGAGGTTGCCCCACCTTTAGAATAAGCTTCCTATTCATGTTAAACAAAGCCCCTCATTGGCCTTATTTAAGTGTAATTTGGACGATTGGATAGGTAACTGGAAATTCACCCCAGGAGTTCCACCTGTGTCCCTCTTGGACAGTGGCAATAGGTGCTGATTTATTTTCTTCTTGAACCAGACACCTTTGGGAACACTGGTTGAACTTGGTTAGGCTTGTAAGGGCCCTGGGGCCATTAGCCTAGTAACTTCTTATGATCCTATGATCCTATGCAGAATGGTGCTGAAATCCAGTTTTTTTTTCCAAGGGAAAATCATCAGCTTGCGTTCTGATCATCTGTGTGATAATGCGTAGTTGGTGGTTGTCAGAGTTTATTGCAAAGTGGGATATCGCCCATCTCCTTGAGGAGCAGTGACCACAGAGTTGATGGTTCTAAACAGGAAATACAAAATGCCCACAGCATGAGGGTTGTGGAGGCTTTGTCCCCATGACATCAAATGAAATTCATTCAAGAAGCCTAAACCAAGGCGTATCGCAAAAGACAATATTCAGCAAACAAGCAAATAAAAATACATAAACATACAACTGTGGAAATTTTCTCGAAAATCTGAATACAATCATTAGGAAACAAGTACAAACGGGCTTCATTAAAATAGGCTTTATAGAATAAATAAGTCTTCAGGGATCTCTTAAAATGTTCCATGAATAATTTAAATCTCAACAGACAGGAGTTGTCCAGACTTGCAGCTAATTATGTAAAATAATTTTATCCTTTATATCTAGACTTCCACCTTTGAATCAGTGGCATGCCTGTCTGTGGAGCAGAGGGGGTCAAACTGATTGACAGGGCACCAAAAGCTCTTTTTCATAGGAGATACCAATTTCATTTAGGGTTTGGTACTGAAACGTAAAAGCTACAAGCAACCAACACAAAGTAGGTAGCACTCTTGTTATATAGCATTCATCATATGTCCTTTTAATAGAAAGCCTTCAGTCCTCTGCAAATCCTGCAAATATTCATGCTCACATAAGAGGCATTACAGCATTCTAATTGCAAGAGACCAAATCATGCACCTTTGCAAGGTCATGTGTAGCGCAGGGTACTTTATTCAGGTGACTGTAAAACACCCATCACTTGCACCCTCAGAGTGAGAGCTCTTCATCAGAGATCACTCATGAAATATACATTTAGCACCGCTTCTAGTGTGCTAAACTGTAGGCGAAAGACAAGGAGCCATGGAAGACCTGAAAGTGGCATTTTAGTCATTACTTCTGTCTTAACAGGACTATTAATCAACTACTTCTCATCCTGTCAAGAATGGCCTCTAAAATTCCATGTCCTGTGCTATTAACATATCTGATAATCACTCCTTAGGAAAGAGTATCATCAGCTTAAAAGTGAGTGACAATCGTTCTTTAGGAAAGCTTAAAAGTGATAGCGTAGACCGCACCCTCTAATAAACCCCCCTGGAGGAAGCATGTACACTGTGAGAAAAGAAAAGGAAGAGGTAAGTCTGGATAAACTCTGGACTACAAGGGAAAACTCATGAAGAATTCATTTCACAGAGTACCTTCTCATGCACCATGAGTGGTATGAGGCAAACTATTTGAGGACTGGGTAAGATAGATCATAGTGGGTGCACAGGCACTCCAACAGGAGTTAATGGTTTATGGCATAACATTGTATAATGCTGAGACATTATTTAAACTGAATAACAACACTGATGTTTCACCACCAGAATGCCATTAATCCTTACTTATTAAGAAGTAAACAAGGGGAGAATGGTTCATTAATGGCTATTAATTAAGCATTATTTGACAAACAAAGGGTGTGGAGTCATTTATAGAAAGGTGGTTTCCTGATTACTTTGTTCTGATGGCACATTATTGTGTGGAGACTGATTCTGAAGAGTAAGAGACTGATATTTATGGTGAAGTCAGTTTACCAGCCATGCTTACTGTGCTTTACTGATCAGAAAAAGTAGTAATGCTGAATATAATTAATAAATATGTCTGAATAAGAAGAGACATTTGGTTTTCTTATTCCTTGTTGGTGATCCTGATGATAGGATGACTTTGCTGAAGAAGCAAGGCACAGACTGATAATAAAGTAAAGCACATGCAGTTGGCTTGTAAAAGAAGTTGGGTGCTGGTACTCCTAGAGACAGTGCACAGAAGGGCAAAAACATTCTGCACTCTGTCTTTAGCACACTGCCAGGAACTACTGTGACTCAAAGAACTAGAAATAGGTCAGTGTGGTCGGACAGTACTACACAGCTTTACTGTGTAAAGCGATTGTTACTGTATAGCTTACTCTACCTAGTAGGAAGAGTAGCTATTTAGTAGGGCATGTTTTACAATACTCAGCATTCATTGTACTTCACTATCATGGTGGCAGAAATTCATGAATGAATTATAGTCACTCAATATGCAGGCAGCAATGGGATCATTACCATATTTGGTAATGATGGGAATCTGGTGCCATGTGAGCTCCTGTTGGGTGAAACTAGTCAGCAAACCCTGGCACAGGCAAAGAAGTGTGTATGGTAGCAGGTTTTCCTAAATTAAACCACCCTCTATTGCAAGTAGGGATTTCTCTGGCATGCAACAGAGTTGTCAGTGTATGTGTATAGGGGAAGGGCTTTACAGCATTAGTATGTTGCTCAGTGTTGTCTGAGGAGCAACATAGTACCAGGGGAGAGGGGTTATTGCAGCCACAGCTGTTACACTGTTTGTTTATTTCTATAAACATAGTGTACACCTCAGGACCCAGAGCAAACAACACTATTACCAGGTTTGTGAATGGTTTATGATCTGGGGTGAGCTCAAAGTCATTACCATAGCAATAAGTGATTGGGATAAAATGGATCAGGATCACATAAGGAGTTTTGTGACATCCTACATTGCATTAGAAGGGCTTATTAATCAAGCAGGGCTGTGGATGCTATTGTAAGGTACACAACACCCTGTGTAGAGACTCAAATTATTTCTGAATGGGGCCCATAGAATCTATCATGAGAAGGTTTCTGCTCACTCCCCCAGTGGTCAGCATTGCATAAAAATCCCATATAGAAAGAATTTACACACTGTGATAGGGATCTGTATTATTCTTGGATCTCTTTTTACAGCTAGTACCTTGCACAACTATACTTTCTTTCGACAGTGACCAGAACTGGATGTAGTACTTCAAATGTGGCCTCAACAAAACTCAGGACAATGTGACAATGACCTCATTGTCACTTGGATCCGGTCATTAATAATCACCTCAGAATTCTGTTTGCTTTTGCCATTGCCCTTTCACAATATATTTTGTGTATTTCAACTCAGGGTGATCATATTCCATCTGACACGCATGCTCTTCTTTCTTATTTCTTCTTTATGGACACCCTGTCATATTTTCCTCCTGTGTATCTTCTACCAAATGGGTCTATATTAGTTTGCCAAAATGCATTTTCAGCGAACACCTCTTTATCAACCTATATTCAGCGAAAATCACTTCCGCGATTCGCTGAGATTTCCAAGGGAAAGAAACAATTGCCCTGCAGCACAACGGACCCACAACTAACTAAATCAAATCCACCCGAGTGCGAGACTTTGCCCCCCACACCCCCCTAACTATATATACCAACTCTGAGATTGTACTACAGTGGAGAAAAGGACAAAGTTGTGTAGTTTCCCAACTACTTCATTGCCCTTGGAAAATTCAGCAAATCACAGAAGTGATTTTCGCTGAATATGGGTTGATGAAGAGGTGTTCACTGAAAATAAATTTCAGTGAACTAATATAGACCCCTACCAAACTACAGACTTTTGCACCTTTTTGTATTGAACCCCAACAGCTTTCTTTTTATCCGCCCTCCAAGCCATACCTTGTGTCATTGAAACCTAGCCTCCTCCATCTTTAACAACTATATTAGCTTTATTTTTATCATAGAACAGATTGGCTTTCCTTTCAAATTGTAGCTAGACAGTTGGCATAGATATTTTAAAAGGGTTGGTCCTACCACTGAACTTTATGACACCCCCATTGATTGCTAACTTTTTAAACAGACCTCTCAACTGTTATCTTTCATTCTGGTCATTCAGGAAATTTCTTCTCAGTCTCTTTATTTTGAGTTTGGGCCCCAGACTTATACTGTATTTCCATATCACCCTCCAAAGAGATACAGGGTTAAGGGCTTTGAGGCAGTCCAGATATATCACATCCAAGGGGTTCCCACCTCAGTGTTACCTACTAATAGAAATGGATTGCTTTGGACTGGCAAGAACTCAGTTATCTGAAACCATATTGCTACCACTTGGCAAATAGTAGTAATCACTAACTCCAGCAGGCAGCCCTTAAGAATTCTATCACCTTTCCTGAGATGTAAAGTGAGTGCTGAAGGCCATAATAGCTCGGCTGTTACACAAATCTATGGTTATTTTAGTAATACTACTAGAAAGAACTTTCATGATCTATCAGACTGTAACTTACATAATGACAAAGACTATATATTTTTACCATGAAATACTGCATTCCTGTGGGTTGTTTTGTAAGTTAAAGGAGCGTAGACAGTGAAAATCTCATATGGGATTTTTTGAGGTGGGGTATTTTGGTGTTATGAAATTGTTATGATAGGAATAATCTTCCACACAGCATGTGTTTATAGAATCCCTGGACTCAACTTGTTCCAAGGGAAATTATGTCACTAGCATCCTGCCCTGCAGTACCACTCCATTTTCAAACAAAATGCAATACAGTTCAGCTAATGGTTCACCAACTGCTTCTGGTGATTTTATTGACAAATGGACAAGCAGCTTCCTTAGCTCCTTCACATCATCCAAAGTTTGTTGAGCTTTTTATCTACTTAATCTCTATCCATTTTCCCCATATGTCCATTCATTGTCTTGTATACCTTTTCTTACTTTCTTGATGGCACCCTGATCTCCCATTCCAGAATAAATACAAACGGGAAGAATACATTCAGAATTTCGGCATGATTCCTAGTATTTTCAGACATGAATCCAGCAGCTCTGTGAATAAAATGCTACAAGGGCTAAATACTCTTTTGCTTAACCTTCTCATAGGCAACGTCATTCTGCTGGCTAGCCTTTGATACATTTCTTCTGGATGTTTTTAGGCCTCATCCATCACTCCCCCTCATTTTATGGTTCTGTTTTGACTTATACCTGCCCCTACTTCCCATCTTTACCTAAGCTTGATACCTATCCCCTTACTTACATCTCATAAATAACATTTTTTCCCTTACTCCATCCCAAAGATGAATTCTCGTCCCTTTCTAGTTTCATTATTTCCCAATACATTTTCACAGTACTCTCATTGTATGTCCTAACCAGATGAAATTTCTCTTCCTGTACACCAAGACCTGGGGTCTTCTCCTTGTACCCACTATGACTACTTTGGAGTTAATTATTCATGAAATGCATGATCAGTTTTCCATGGGGTTGCTTTTCCACTAGTCCAACTCCTTCTCAACAGTGAGTGCCAGATCTAGGCTGTTTCTCCTTCCCTCTTAGGGTACTCTCCCTCTGTTCAAGTCTGTCTTTAATTGCAGATTTTACAGTTTCTTCATTCCTGGTTATGCTTGATGTGGCTTCCTATGAGTTGTTTGATGGAAGACCTTAGTTCTTTCAAACAATGCACTTTTCTGTTTTCACTCATCCTTATTTCCTTATTCCTGAACTAGCTGAGCCTTCTCTCTTTCTTCTCTTACTCTGCATATCTTGGAAAGGGCCTATATTAAATCAGCAAATGCTTAAAATAGTGAACGCTGATTTGTCGACCCTTTAAAATTGAAAGCTTGAAATCCCAAAGACACGGAACAGCGATTTTTTTCCCAGGGGAAAAAAAATCACTGTTCCACAAAAATAAATAAATAAATAAATAAACTTCAAAACACTAAATAAAGTGGGGAGCTTCAGCCCCCACGCCCCTCAATGTGGGGGGCTGCACCTCCCAACACCACCACCGCTACTTAAATATACCAACTCTGAGATCTCACCACAGTGGAGGAAATGGCAAAGTCCCAAAAATGGCGCAGCGATTCAGTGTCTTCTGGATTTCAAGCTTTTACTTATAGAGAATCAATAAATCAGCATTCACCATATGAATTCTGAAACTCATTTTTTTTAAGTGACTGCAATTTATTTGCTATCTATTTCATAATTGAGTAGGCAGACTGGTCCAAAGAGCCTTTTCAGCCATGATCCAGGCTCAGAGGCAGTAAACAGGTTCATAGGTGATTACTAGAATAATGACACCATGGGACCTTTTTAAGCCTAGTCATGCTTCTCAAATGTTTCTGACAAGTTTTGATACCCTAGGGTTATTTTAAGGGGTATATGTAGATTTGGGAATGGGCTGACAAACATTTACAGGGTGCCT